>NC_058136.1:70697118-70707523 GCF_016433145.1 Gracilinanus agilis | reverse complement strand
TTTTTTTTAAAACCCTTAACTTCTGTGTATTGGCTCCTAGGTGGAAGGGTGGTAAGGATGGGCAATGGGGGTCAAGTGACTTGCCCAGGGTCACCCAGCTGGGTTGTATCACTTCTTTTAGCAATCTCATGGGCCGTCTGTTCAGTCATCCATAGCTAACTAAGGCGAGGGGGCCTTGGCTCAGCGAAACCTGGTTTACACATGCACTTGGCGTGTCGTCTGGTGGAAAGCCCAAGTTTTCAGCTAGACTTCTACTTGACTGTAGTCTAGCTCACTGGATGTCACAGATTGCTCTCATAACTTCTTCTGGCATTGCTAGGGTACTAGTGGACAAACCGTCTGCACCCATGCCAGTCTTACCAGGCCTATAGTATATACTGGAATCATAATTGGCCAATGCCGCTACCCATCTCTGGCAAGTAGCGTCGGATTGTTGTCAGGGACTAGAGATTAACCCCTTTCAAGAATTCAGTCCCTGGGGTAGCTCAGTGGATGGAGAGTCAGACCTAGAGACGGGAGGTCCTGGGTTCAAATCTGGCCTCAGACACTTCCCAGCTGTGTGACCCTGGGCAAGTCACTTAACCTCCAATTGCCTAGCCCTTACTGCTCTTGTCTTAGAATTGCTGCTAAGATAGAAGGTAAGGGCTTTTTTTTTAAAGGAGGAGAGAGGGGCAGCTTAGTAGCACAAGAGGTAGAGTGGCCTGAAGGACCTGGATTCCAATCTAGCCTCAGGTACTTCCCAGCCACGTGACCCTAGGCAAGTCACTTGACCCCCAATGCCTAGCCCTTACCGCTCTTCTGCCTTGGAGCCAATATACAGTATTGACTCCAAGACGCAAGGTGAGGATTTAAAAAAAAAAGAAAAAGAAAAAAAAAAGAATGAAAGCCCTTTAAAGATAGAGAGATTTATTTAGGTTGAATGGAAGGGAGGCAGACTGCAGGACCAACTGCCTCTCTGAACAGAGAAAAGTTCTGGATTTTTCTATCTTAAAGAGATGGATTCTACATGACTTGGAGAAGAAAGGCAGGGAGGGAGATGAACAATGAGGACAAATGCGGGGCGGCAATCAAGGGAGAATAGGTAACAGAATAGTTGCCTTTGGGTCTGGGGGGCTTAGACATCGTTTATGATCTATCCTGATCATAAGTTACCTAGCGTGAGAAACCTAGTGATGTTTGAGATCATAAGTGATGTCTGAGGGACAGCTGGGTAGCTCAGTGGATGGAGAACCAGGCCTAGACATGGGAGGTCCTGGGTTCAAATGTGACCTCAGACACTTCCCAGCGGTGTGACCCTGGGCAAGTCACTTGACCCCCATTGCCCACCCTGACCACTCTTCCACCAAGGAGCCAATACACAGAAGTTAAGGGCTTAAAAAATTTTTTTTAAAAAAGTGATGTCTGAATACAAACAATGCTCAGGGCCTTATCTTAAAGCTAGTGCAAATACATCCAGAGCCAGGGATCCTTTGTTTATCCAGCTGCCTCTTGGGCCACACTAGGCTGCCATATTATATCCCTGTTGCACTGTGGGATGAAGTTCCTCAGGCAGTCTTTGACCTGTGGTCTCTCTAGGAATTTGGAGTGTATGGCAGGGGGACCTGGTGCCCACCACAGGGTCTGTCCATATTTGGAGTTTTGCTTGAAATATCTAGTTTGCTCATGATGAAAAATGCTAGCCACTATCCTAGAAGGAACCAAGGGAATCGGAATGCAGATAGAAGTGGACCGCTTTCCACTTCATTTCCTTTGTGAATTCTTATTGTATATGTGATATGTGTCTTCTTTCCCAACATGATGAATATGGAAGTACGTATCACCCAATAATAGCACATGCCGGATTACTTGTCATTTTGGGGAAGAGGAAGGAGATGGGGGGGAGTGAGAGAATTTGGATCCCAAAATGCCGAAAAACACATGTTAAAATTTTTTTATATATAATTGGGAAAACACAATAAACTATTACTGGGGGAAAAAGAAAAACTGTGCCTAGTTTTTGAACTTCTCAGCGATAGCCCACTTCTTTTTATTTTAGTGTTTATTTTTTTCTGATTCAAAGATTTTATTTCCCTATTACATGTAATAATAATTTTCAACATACATTTTCTGAAATTATAAGATCCAAATTATCTTCCTCCCTCCTTCCCTTCCTTCCCTCCCTGCCACTCGGAGAGAGTAAGCAATTTGATCTGGCCCATACATGTATCATCATGCAAAACACACTTGCATATTGTCATTGTTGAAAGAGCACACTCATGCAAAAGCAAAACCGCAAAATAAACCCCCAAAACACTGATGTGAAAGATGGCATGCTTTTGATGCTCATCTATTCCACTGCAACAGTTCTTTCCCTCGAGGTGGATAGCATTCCTTGTCATAAATCCTTCCAAACGGTCCCAGATCATTGCATTTCTGAGAGTAGCTAGGTTATTTCATAGTTGATGATCCCTTAGTATTGCCGTCACCGTGTGCAGTGTTCTCCGGGTTCTGCTTATTTCACTCTGCATCAGTTCATGGAGGTCTTCTCAGCTCTTTCTGACATCTATCCAAGTCAACCTTCAAGTCTCCTCAAGCAGAAGCAACTTACCTGGGGAAAAGCGAGTCTCTTTTTACTTAATGGGAAACATATTTATACCTCCCAATCTCATAAAATTTATTGGTCCAAATTGGAAAGGACATACAAAAGTCTTGGTGTTTTTTTTTACTATTATCATGACTCTGGACTCCAGAGAAGGACTTAATGGGTGGGCACTTTTGTTAGGTCTCCCTGCATTTTCTCAGCATGTCACTGGGTTAATTATCCAGCAAGGGAGTTTTTATTTGGCTGATTGCAATATCTGAATTGCCCACTGTGTGGAACTTTACATGAGCCACTGACCAAGGCCTTGGATATCAGTGACTTTTTGATGAATGTGTGGGAGACGGTCCTCTCCTAAGAGATTTTAGAATACCAAAATGGCCACAATCCAATAAATGTCTATGCTGATATCCCACAGCTAAACCCAAGAGTTCACAAGCTCAAAAGAGTTAACTGCTCCCTGGCTGGCGGATCCCAATTCATCCAGGGAATAGAATGGAATATTGGTCAAAATAAATAAATATGAAATCTGCTGCCTAAACATAGCATGGAATCAAATCTTATGAAATATTAAAGAATGCTCACCATTTCTTTCTTTTTTTTAACCCTTAACTTCTGTGTATTGGCTCATAGGTGAAAGAGTGGTAAGGGTGGGCCATGGGGGTCAAGTGACTTGCCCAGGGTCACACAGCTGGGAAGTGTCTGAGGCCGGATTGGAACCCAGGACCTCCCATCTCTAGGCCTGACTTTCAATCCACTGAGCTACCCAGCTGCCCCCAATGCTCACCATTTCTTACAGCACAATAGTATTCCATCATTATCATATATCACAACTTGTTCAGCCATTCTCCAATTGATGAACATGTCCTCAGTTTCCAGTTCTTTGCCACCACAAAAAGAGCAGCTATAAATATTTTTGTACAAACAGGTCCTTCCCCATATTTTTTATATCTTTGGGAGACAGACCCAGTAGTCATATTATAGGACCAATGGTTATGCTCAATTTTATGGCCCTTTGGGCACAGTTCCAAATTGCCCTCCAAAGTGGTTGGATCAGTTCGCAACTCCTCCAACAATGTGTTCCTGTCCCATTTCTGCCACACCCCCTCCAACATTTAAGTGAGAACCCACTTTGAAGCCAAGAACACAAACTTATGGACAAGGTAACGAGACTTGGTGTCAGTCAAACTTTTGTTGGCAAATGCGATTGGCCTCCAGTGATCATTGCTCTCTTGGCATAGGGCAGCTCTCAAACCTTCCAGGTTGGTATCCATGTGAATAAGAGATTTGTTTGGGTTTGCAAACCAATACTGGTGCACGAGTAAAGCAGTTGATTAGGTTTATGAAGGCAGAACTGATTTTGAATACTACCTAGAATCCTAATTTGTGACCCTGAGCAAGTCACTTGGTTTCTCTGTCTGTCTCAGTTTCCTCATCTGTAAAAAGAGGATAATAGTGTCTATCCCCCAGGGTTATTATAAGGATCAAATGAATTAATCGTCATTATTATAAAGTGCTTTGTAAGTGTTAAGACACTATACAAATGCTTGCTATCATTACTATTTGTCCTTTCTCTGAATATTCAGGAACTGGTGAACTGGATTCTATGGATTGTGCCTGGAAATCATCCTACATTTTACTCATCCCGTGAGAACACACCAGTCTTCTTGCTGAGGTTTAGCCTCAACATATCTTTCTGCTCTTGGGGTACTGAGAAGTTCCTAAAATCCAAAACATCAGGATCCAGTCCAGAGGCTGAACAGTTGGGGCTCTTGTGTCGTTCACTGGCACCTATCTTCTGGTTGGCCTCTGCAGTCTTAATGGATGGTCACAATGTGCAAGAATTAAGCTCTACTTTGTGACTTGGAGAATCAATCACTGCTCTAAGCACTTTATAAATATTATCTCACTTGACCTTCACAACAACCTATGAGGTTGGTGCTATTATCATTCCCATTTTACAGTTGAGGAAACTGAGACAGAAAGAGTTTTAAAATTTTACCCAGGGACATCCAGCTAGAAAATATCCGAGGTTAGATTTGAACTCAGGTTTTCCTGACTTTATGACTGGCACTCTATCCATCAGGCTACTTAGCTGTCCCAGGAGCTGATGATGAAATCATTGTTACTGTCCTTATGGGCCCAGGATAACCTTTTTTCCCCTGTCCTCTCTTTTTTTTTCAACCCCTCACCTTCCATCTTAGAATTAATACTGTGTACTGGTTCCAAGGCAGAAGAGTGGTAAAGGCTGGGCCAGTGATTCCCAAAGCGGGCGCCACCGCCCCCTGGTGGGTGCTGCAGTGATTCATGAAAGCGGTGATGGCCACAGGGGCATTTAGCTTTCCTGTTAATTGCTATTAAAATTTTAAAAAATCAATTTCAAAGGGGCTAAGGAATATTTTTTCTGGAAAGGGGGCAACAGGCCAAAAAAGTTTGGGAACCACTGGGCTAGGCAATGGGGGTTCAGTGACTTGCCCAGGGTCACACAGCTAGGACGTATCCGAGGCTACATCTGAAGGCAGATCCTCCTCATCTGGAGGTCTGGCTCTGAATCCACCAAGCCATCTAGCTGCTCCCTTGATGGAGGTATTCGTGTACCCTGTCTTTATGCCCTTTATTCCATCGGCCCTCTACGTTGCTCTGAAGAATGGTTTTGGCAGTATTGTACTCATCTGGATGTCTCTGGGCCTGTGCCCATGACTCAGCAATGGTGATGCTATTTCCTTGTTTTGCTCTTGTGGCCCACACTTGAGAAGAAGGTCTGACGTTAGTAGGGGCTAAAGCCTTCCTAGTAGATGGACCCCTGGGGTAAGCTCAGGTATGCCGGGCTTCTCTCAGGTGTTCTTGGGAGTGATTTCTGTTCCTGCATAGCTATGATGCTGCTGGATGCATGAGGGTCATGTACATTAAGGTCGTCCACTCCACGGTGTGCTACAGGGCTTCAGAGGATACAAAGATGAAAATTATTCAGTCTCCTTCCTGGTTCAGTCTCTGAAGTTCAATCGTATGTGCATTCCCATGATTCACTGCTCCTATATACATCAATTTTGTTTAACCTTCACCTTCTGTCTTAGAATCAATACTATGTATTGGTTACAAGGCAAAAGAGAGGTAAGGGCTAGGGCTAGGCAATGGGGTTCAAGTGACTTGCCCAGGGTCACCCAGCTGGGAAGTGTCTGAGGCCAGATTTGAATCCATGATCTCCCATCCCTAGGCTTGACTCTTTATTCCCTGAGCCACCCAGCTGCTGCTCCCCACCCCCAACCCTTGAATCAATCTTTACTAGTGTTGATCCATTTTGAGGATGACCTCAACAGGCTTCTCTCCTTTAGGTCAAGGAAGTCCGCTCTATAACAGTTTCTAGGGATTCAAGCTAGAAACCACCACAGGCTGAGAAGCTGGCTCGCCTTACATGTATGTAGCTCCTTTTCTTACGTGCCACTCTACAAGAGTATCTTATTTTTCCTCTAAGCAGCTCTAGCACCAACTCCATCCCTTATTCAGTATAATATTTCTCCATTTTCTCTCTCGGGTACGAGTCTCCAATCCAGTCTAGAGTAATAACTCCTTTGGAATACACACCCACATGAAAATTGCTCCAAGGTCAGGGGCAGCTGGGTAGGTCAGGCCTGGACACGGGAGGTCCTGGGTTCCAATCTGGCCTAAGACACTTCCTAGCTAAGTGACCCTGAGCAAGTCACTTAACTCCCATGGCCTAACTCTTACAGCTCTTCTGCCTTGGAACCAAATCTTAGTACTGATTCTAAGACAGAAGGTGAGGATTTTTAAAAAACCTTCCACGCTTGATGGCAAGCGTGACTAGAGGAGATGGTGGGAGCCCTCTCCCTGCAGGTCCTCCAGGAGAAGTAGGCTAATTGTTTGTCAAGGACACTATCAAAGAGAATTCTTCATCAGGGACAGGTTGCAGGTTTTGGCCTCTGAGATCTCTTCTCCTCCTTAGTTTCTATGCTCATCCTGACTCCTGGAAGCATCGTTGCTTTTCCCAGTGAGCATTTATGCTTCAGAAAATGCCTCAAATCAGGGATTGGTTTATTGTTTTGTTGATTATGAAACTGATGAAGAAAAGGTTGACAATGCAGGTTAAAATGAAAAGTGTGTTGTGTGCTGTTGGAGAACTGATTGTTAAACATTTACATACCGCCCCCAGCTAAAGCATAGGGTTATCAGATGCGTGTCAGGAAATAGTCAGGAATAAGCTGGAAAGAAAGAGTCCCAGCCAGGCGGAATTTCCTGGGTTTCAAGCTAAGGAATGTATTCATTAGGTAGTGGGGATCCACTGAACATTTTCTAACTGGGGAATGCCACGCCTGCATCTGTGATTTAGAAAGATTCATTTCCAAGTAGCCGTAGTATCATGGATTTTAAGCTGGAAGGCACTTTACAGGTCCTCTGGTTCAATCTCCTAATTTTACACAGGAGGAAATTGGGACTCAGCGGTGCAAAGTGACTTAGAATAAGATCTGAGATTTTGAGCTGGAAAGGACCTGACATTTAGTCCTTCATTTTATAGGTGAGTATTCTGAGGGCCAGAGAGACCAGTGTCACACAGGTGACATAGTGGCATAGACAGGATTTGAACTCAGGTCTTCTGACTCAAAATCCAACACCTTTTTTTTTAAACCCTTAACTTCTGTATATCTGCTCCTAGGTGGAAGAGTGGTGAGGGTGGGCAATGGGGGTCAAGGGACTTGCCCAGGGTCACCCAGCTGGGAAGTGGCTGAGGTCGGATTTGAACCCAGGACCTCCTGTCTCTAGGCCTGACTCTCAATCCACTGAGCTACCCAGCTGCCCCCCCCCCACGTTCTTCATTGCACTATAGTGTACACGATGAATTATATGGGAGACCCGATCAAGAGTATAAGAGAGGGATCAGTTGATGGCTTATTTCAACAGCTCAAATAAGATGCCATGAGGATCTGGTCTAGGCAGAGGATAAGGGGAATATCTAGCTCTCTTCTTGTTCATACTAGTCATTTGAAAGAGCAGATTCTGCCAGGCATTGGTACTTAGCTTTCCAAGCTTGCATATGTTCTCTCTCAATTGAGATAAGTTCCTTGAGGATAGAGACCAAATAATTTTCAGCTGTGCATCCTCTGAAGCCCTACTATGTGCTGCAGAGATGTTTTCAAGAGACATGTTTATCATATCAAGAGTGGGAAGCAATAGCCAGGACTTTTTTTTAAAAAAAACCTTAACGTCTGTGTATTGGCTTCAAGGCAGAAGAGTGGTAAGGGTGGGCAATAGGGGTCAAGTGACTCGCCCAGAGTCACCTAGCTGGGAAGTGTCTGAGGTCAGATTTGAACCCAGGACCTCCCGTCTCTAGGCCTGACTCTCCATCCACTGAGCTACCCAGCTGCCCAGATTGTATATTCTCTAGTTCAAGTCCTAGACTTTCTGGTCATGTGGCAGACATATGTCACCAATTTGCTCCTTCTTTGGAAAAGATTTAAAAAAGTAACCTTACCTACCATCTTGGAATCAATACTAAGTATCAGTTCCAAGGCAAAGAGTGGTAAGGGTTAGGCAGTGAGGTTAAGCGACTTGCCCAGGGTCACACAGGCAATAGCCAGGACTTTTTTTAAACCCTTAACTTCTGTGTATTGGCTCCAAGGCAGAAGAGTGGTAAGGGTGGGCAATGGGGGTCAAATGACTTGCCCAGGGTCACCCAGCTGGGAAGTGTCTGAGGCCAGATTTGAACCCAGGACCTCCCGTCTCTAGGCCTGGTTCTCAATCCACTGAGCTACCCAGCTGCCCCCCAGGACTTCTTGAGATAAGTTACCCGTCAATCTCATTGAAGGGGGAAGATGATACAAGGAGAAGGCCCTTGACAAATGTGTATTATGATTACAGAGCCATTGACAAATAAAGAAATGCCCACTCAAGCTGACCTAGTCTTTCTCCAGGTAGAATCACATCTAATCCAGCCGGTGCAGGCTTAGAGGAGATCACGCGGCCTTCTTTGGTAATCTGTTCCAGTGCTTAAGTCACTTGGGGAAATCTTGCTTTACATCTACCTCAGCCCGTTCCTACTGAAGTCATTTCCTCTGGCACAAGAGTCACGATTTTTTCAAGGTGCCGAGAGATGCCAGTGATGGGCATTATCTCATTTGAGTGTGGAATATCTTACATAGATCATTATATATTTCACCTCCTCCTCCTTGGAGATCCAAGGGGTCAGTTCCTCCAAAGAGCCCATCCTTCCGGTCTCCCTTTACTGTATGCTCTTTGAACTCTTCAAGAATGCCTGCCTTATTCTCCCACCCATCGAGAAGCCCTGAGTACAGAAAGATGGAGAGTCTTTCCAGTTTTATGTACTCAACTGCTCCTGCCCCACAGCCAGACCCTGGGATGTCTCTTTAGTGATCTTGGCTACAGGCTCCTCATGTACTCCCTCTATGCCAAGCACCCTCAGGGTGAAGTGCAGCTCCCCCCCCTCCCCACCAAGGATTTTGGATCTGATGACAAGATCAGTGTAAAGGGCCTGCCATTGGATTCTGTGGGCTGCCCGCTGCTCTACAATGAATGGGCATGCTGTTTGTTATGCAGGAGGCAAGAGCCTGGCGCATCCCCACCATGGAGACCAGGAACGCGGCTACCTACTGCATCAGCTAGCTAGGGAATATGTCGGGTTCACCACCATTGGCAAACATCCTCTTGCTTTGCAGTGGCGACTCGGAGGACATGGATCGGCCTTTTCAGTAGCCGGTTACCTTGGTAACCTTCTCCTACCACTCCATGGGGGAGAGAGCCTCGGTAATGACCTTGCTCTGTTTCCATGGTAACGGTGGTGCTGCACTCATTACAGTGAAGCCTAGGTGCCAACGTTTATATTCATAGACCTTTTAGGTGGTCTCGCTGGTAATCAGTTTCCATAGCGACACTCTGAAGGAGCTCGAGAAGGAATCTTAAGAGGAGCCTTCTAATGGCAGTTCTCTGGGGCAGCCTTTTACTTTCATGGTGACCTCAGACAAAAAGCTTTCACTTCTCAACCTGGGGAGGGGGAGTTCTCAGTGCTTTGCTGCTCTGGGCCTTCCATCTGGACCCTGCAGCTTATTTTCTCCTTTCAGACTTCACTCGACCTTCACCTCCACGAGCTGGATGTTTATTAGTATTAGGGAAGGACTAGTTGAGGCTGGGCGAGCAGGGAAGAGAGGACATTAGGGAATGGGGCAGCAGGAAGGCTCTGACTTCTCTTCTTTCCACTCCACTGAAGTACTCATCATCAGTTTTCCTACCTTCATTTTGGGGTTCATAATGGGAAGGAATCCCACCACTGCCCACCCTCAAATATTGTCCTAGTGGGAAAAGATTCCTTTTGGAAAGTCTATAGATGAGTCCACAGAACCAGTGCAATGTTTTCTCTTTCTCCCTGGTCCAGGTTCTATATCACATGCATTCCATCCTGACTGCAGTGGCTCCAGCCTCTTGGCCCCCTTTTGGCATTTATGCTCTTCCTCAAAACACTGTCATGCTTAGTGTGGCTTACTCTCCCTATATTGTAGATACTTTGGTAGTTTTGAATCCCCAAGGTGGCTGCAGTGCCCTCCTTCTCAGCTGCCTCGTACAGGAGGAGTTAAGTCATATCCTCCTCTTGGGGATACTTGGTAAAGAGACTAAATAAGAGGGCGGGGGAGAAATACCAAGACCAGGAAGAGGCACCATTTAATCAAGAAACAGACCATCTTTTTTTAAGGGGATTTGTTCTGGTATGAACACCTTGGTTGATTTCCTTCCTTCTTTCCTTCCTTCCTTCCTTCCTTCCTTCCTTCCTTCCTTCCTTCCTTCCTTCCTTCCTTCCTTCCTTCC
>NC_058136.1:70688423-70696791 GCF_016433145.1 Gracilinanus agilis | reverse complement strand
CCTTAATTCCTTCCTTCCTCCCTTAATTCCTTCCTTCCTTCCTCCCTTAATTCCTTCCTTCCTTCCTTCCTTCCTTCCTTTCCTTGGCTGATTGTCTACCTGACTGGTTGAAACTCTATTATATGAGCAAGTTAACTTGATTTCCTCATCTGTTCTTATCACCTTTCTAGTTGACTTTCACAAGTCTCTTAATTAGTTTCCCTGTTTACAATTTCTCCCCTTTCAAATTTATATTATATTATCCAACTCTCACTTACCAACACATTGACCAAGTCTCATAGTATCTGTGAAATTCAACCAGGGAAGAACAGAAGAATTACTATCTTTTTTTTCCTTATTAGTATCCTAAGTGCTTAGCACAGTGCTTGGCACATAGTAGCAGCTTAATAAAAATTTATTCCACTGAACTGTTGCAACAAAGGCCCTGCAATAATTACATATAATAAATTTGTAGTTGGCACAGTTACATGATTTTCCCCACTAGTGTCCAAAAGTATATGGGTAGATATGAAGGTGGATCACTCATCATGATAAGCTCCAAGTACATACTTGACAAATACAGAAGTTGCATAATTTTAGAAATTAGAGGCAAAAGGATGAGAGTATCTTTTACAACTGTGGCTGGGGGAGATTTTTTTTTTTAAACCCTCACCTTCCATCTTGGAGTCAATACTATGTATTGGCTCCAAGGCAGAAGAGTGGTAAGGGTTAGGCAATAGGGGTGAAGTGACTTGCCCAAGGTCACGCAGCTTGGGGGAGATTTCTTAATCAAAAAACTGATAAAAGAAATCACAAAAGAAAAAAATAAGTTCAATTAGATTACATTAAAAAGTTTTTGCATGAACAAAGTCAATACAATTTGATTTGGAAAAATCTTTGCATTGATCATCTCTAATAAATGTCCTATATATATATATGTGTATATATATATATATATAAATGTCTTATAGCTATAAGGAATGAATACAAATCTATAAGACCAAGAGCTCCAATGGATAAGTGAAAAAATAATATGAACAAATAGTTCTTAAAAGATGAAACTATTGGCAACCACACAGAGGAGTACTCTGAATCACTATTAAGAATGGAAGTATAAAATGTCATAATTAATTTCCAACACTTATTTTTTACAAATTTGAGTGCCAAATCCTCTCCCTCCAACCCCTTCTCTCCTCATCGAGAAGGCAAACAAGATTATATTATACACGCAAAGTTATGCAAAACATATAGAACTGTAAATTAAAATAGTTCTAAGGTTTTACTTCATACCAAGCAAACTGGCAAAGAGAACAAAAGAGTGAAATACAGGTATGCCTTCCGCAATGTGACTTTCCCCATCACAAGTTCGCTATATCATGGGTCAGCATAAGGAATTAAATGAGAATTTGAGGGGAGTTTTGCAGAAGCCGCAGATAGCACATAAAGGCCAGCAGATGACACAGAAAAAGTCTAGAAACTCAGAAGTGCCTAGAATATATGGATAGTATTTATAACGTCAACATATTTAATCTTTTGATAAATACATACAATTTCTTTTTTAAAGTTAAAAAAGCAAAAAATTAGAGTTTGTGAAAAGAACTCAAAAGCCAGCAGACGACAACACACACAGAGGCCAGAAATGTAGAGATATCTTAACATTGAGCCTATGACCAAATATTTAACCCTAATTTTATAATAAGGTACTGCGGAAACCCCATAAAAGAAGATGAAAACATTCAGACTTCCTTTCTGGTATGAAGAGAGGAATAAAAAATTTTGCTCGGATTTTCCGGATTGTGGGGTGCCACATCTCTAACCCCCAAGATGTGGAAGGGATGCCTATAATCAATGTTAGAGCAGCTATCTACCTACCTACGTACCTACCTATGTTTGTATGTATGTATGTATGTATGTATGTATGTATCTGTCTGTCTATCTACCACCTGTCTCTCTGTCTACCTGATGATGCCTTCTATGGGAGGAAGGGGCTGAGACACTTGTAAATAAATTCTATTAATGAAAAAAAGAGGGGGCAGCTGGGTAGCTCAGTGGATGGAGAGCCAGGCCTAGAGATGAGAGATTCTAGGTTCAAATCTGACTTCAGACACTTCCCAGCTGGGTGACCCTGGGCAAGTCCCTTGACCCCCATCGCCCACCCTTACCAATCTTCCTCCTAGGAGCCAATACACAGAAGTTGAAGGTTTAAAAAAAACAAAGAATGATCCGCTGAACCCATGGGACCTGATGACTTCAGCAAGGGAGGGTAGAAGGGGAAGAGGGCCCCAGGCTTGGGGGATGCCAACACTTAGTGGGTGGAAAGAGAGTGATGTCCCAGCAAAGACGAAGGAAGAGGGATGCTCAAGTGGTGAGGAGAAACACATGTCCTAAAAGCGAAGGGAGGAAAAACTGCTAGAGAGAGGGAAAGGGGGCTGCTGGGTGGCTGCCAGACCTAGAGATAGGAGGTCCTGGGTTCAAATCTGGCCTCAGACACTTCCCAGCTGGGTGACCCTGGGTGAGTCACTTGACCCCCATTGCCCACCCTGACCACTCTTGCACCAAGGACCCAATACACAGAAGTTAAGGGTTTAAAAAAAAAGAAAGGAAGGAGAATGACCTAGAGGCTGGTAAATGATTACAAAAGGTGATATAGATGGATAACTCAAAGTAAGAGAGAGAATAGAGTTTGGGTTTTTTTTGTCTTCATATCCCCAGCACTTAGAACAGTGTTTGGCACACAATGGATATTTAAGAAATGCATGTTAATTGAGTGATGGGGCAAAGAAATAGTCTGGAAAAGGCGCTGAAGGACAAAAAATTCTTCCTGTTCTTCTTCCTGACCATGTATGTTGGGGAACATGAGAAATGAAGTCCTATAGTACTGGGTAGGGGGCAAGGAGATGGGATGCTGTGTCTTTTCTGTTAGTGCCAGAAGATGGAAAGCCAAGAGATGTAGGCTGAAGGAGAGTTTGTTACCAATAGAGGGCACAAGGAAACGTAAGTAGAACAAGGAATATAGACCTAGGTGGGTCAGTGGATAGGCAGGTCTGGAGATGGGAGGTTCTGGGTTCTAATCTGACCTCAAACACTTCCAAGCTGTGTGACCCCGGGCAAGTCACTTAACCCCCATTGCCTACCTCTTACCGCTCTTTTGCCTTGGCACCGATATTTAGTGTTGATTCTAAAACAGAAGGCAAGGGTTGAAAAAATATTGCTTAATTGTTTAAAAAACGAATCATTCAACAAATAAAACCAGAACTTGATTTCACTTGGAAAATATCCCTTTGCAGTGGGGTGGGAGGCAGGTAGGTGGTTCAGTGGATTGAGAAACAGGACTAGAGATGAAAGATCCTGGGCTCAACTCTGGTCTCAGATGCTTCTTAGCTGGGTGACCCTGGACAAGTCACTTGACCCCCATTGCCTTAGTCCTTACCGCTCTTCTGCCTTGGAACTGATACACAGTATTGATTCTAAGACGGAAGGTGAAGGTTTAAAAAAAGAAAAGAAAAAATATCCCATGGAATTCTAGTTTGATCTCATTCAGAGAATGTGTCATACATAAGAAGGAGCGGCAAGGCTGGGAATGACCAGGACCCAGAAAGCAGACTGACCCAAAGAGAAAAAAGAGGTAACCAAGGGAGGTCCAAGAAGCAGGCAAGGAGTGGTGGTCCAGGTAGGCAAGTCACCAGTGAAATCTAATTCTTTTTTTTTTCCAAACATTTATTAATATTCATTTTTGAAATCTAATTCTTATTGATGTCCCTGTTGTCATTGTGCCGCCCTGCTTTAGGAACCCCTACTGGGTTCTTTGTGGAATTCTGTAGAATTGCTTCGTCTCCTTATTCTACACAACCGATTTTGGCACAAACTCTACATTTATATTCGCAGTGATTGCTTTGCAAATGTTCATCATGAGCACTGCAAATCCGGTTGGCCAAGTGCTTCATGGGATTGTTTCTTGTTGCCTTTGGACTCATGATAAAACCAACTGCACCCACTCTTACTTGTTTCCCCAGGGACACTCTTGTGCTCTCTGTCCTTCCCTTTATAAGTGACGCCTCCATTTAATGATGAACATTCTCACAACTGAGCATATGCTCACATCCCAGTGATTCTGCATCCTGTTCATCATTCGCACCTGGTTCCCCATTCCCTGCTATCCAATTCATTATTCCTTCCCCCCTCAATCCTCCCATCTCAAGACGCAAGGAAATGCTTTCCACTCTGTGGATTTTAAAATTAATATCCAATAACTATTATATTTAATAATTTTTATTAATAATAAACTAACAAAAAAACTAACTAAAAGGTACTAAACAGCCTGCCTCCAAGAGCAAAAGAGAGGAAGGGGGAGGAGTTACAACAAACTATATACAAACGTGGAGGCGCAGGAGAGATTAAAGGGAATTTGGGGAAATACCAAGGGACTTATGGGGGATGCAGTCCAAGGTTCAAAATCTCCATTTATACAGAATCAATACTGTGTATCAGTTCCAAGACAGAAGAGTTGTAAGGACTAGGCAATGGGGGTTAAGTGACTTGTCCAGGGTCACTCAGTTAGGAAGAGTCTGAGGCTGGATTTGAACCCAGGACCTTCCATCTCCAGGGGTGGATCTCAATCCAGTGAGCCCCCTTCAGAGTATCCACAATCCTGAGTCCATGAGGTGGGCTGAGAATTGTGTGATCAGTCCTTAGCCTCCTTTTCCCTCTTTACTCTCACTTTGTCACCGCACTGAAGAAACATAAGGGGAGCCCTAAGACTAAGTCATACTGTAGTTATCCTCTAACTAGAGATACTTCATAGACCGTTTGACAGTCCTAAATTAGAAGGTGTCGCCTATGGGCCACGGACTTGTAATGTCCCCACGTCGCCACTTGGTGGCTCTCGTGAGCAGGCGTGCCTCAGCATTTCACTAGGGGAGCTCATCTAAGGGTACACAGAATGCATCCACACCCCATCCTTTGCCATAGAGATTTTCTTTAAAGCCTACAACTAAAGACAACTTCAACACTGGGCTGGGCTTTTTGTCCCCCTCCTGGTTGAACTGCAGTTGCAAATGGCATGGCAACAATAACTGGCACACCTCGCCCCAGAACGGTCATCAGAAAAATTAAAAAAACACTGAATTCTGGGGGCAGCTGGGTAGCTCAATGGATGGAGAGTCAGGCCTAGAGACGGGAGGTCCTGGGTTCAAATTTGGCCTCAGCCACTTCCTAGCTGTGTGACCCTGGGCAAGTCACTTCACCCCCCTTGCCCATCCCTTACTGCTCTTCTGCCATAGAACCAATACAGAGTATTGATTCTAAGGGGAAAGGGAAGAGTTTTGAAGCAATTAAATACTTGTCTTTTTAGACTGCATTCATTTCCCAACGATCTCCTTTCCACGGTACCCTTTTTTTAGAACCCAAACCATCTGATGCCCTGATTGGGACTAAAAGCCGGTAATGTTCCACCCAAGTGGTTCGTGCGTTTTAACATGAGTCACCTCGAATGAAAATCGGCCATCCCATTTGCTCTGAAGTCTGTTGTCTTGTAGGATGATTTTGTATTTGATTTTCATTCTTCTGCTGCCTTCACTTTATATCAGTCTTTCCATGTGTCTGAGATTCCGTCTGGCTGCCATTCCTTCTGGCACAGTAATATTCGATGTCGTTCCCACACTGCAATTTGTTTAGCCATTCCCAAAGGGACAGGCATCCACTTGGTTTCTAGCTTTGGGCCCCTAGAAATTGGATGACTGTGAATGTTTGTCTTGATTATGTAACCTTTCTCTCTGTCCCTGACTTCCCCGGGGCTATATCCCCAGGGGCAGGATCTCTAGGTCAATGGGCACGAATACTGTCATCACTTTTTCTCTTTAGTTATTTCCAAATTGCTCTGAGGAACTAATGAAGCAATTTGCAAATCCACCAGGAATGCATGAGTGTGTCGAAATTCCCACACCCTCTTCAACACTGATTCTTGTCAACTTTTATCCTCTTTGCCAATTCAATAGGCCTAACAAGAAACCTCAGAAGATGTTTTAATTTGTTTTAAATTGAAAATACTCTGTGTGGCTGTAGATAGTTTATATTTCCTCTTTTGAAAATTGTTCATATCCTTTAATATAGAATGATAAGGGGCAGTGAGGTGGCTAAGTGGATAGAGATCTGGGCCTGGAAATGGGAGGACCCGGGCTCAAATTTGACCATAGACACTTCCTAGCTGTGCCACTTAACCCCAATTACCTAGCCCTTGCTGCTCTTCTTCTGCCTTGGAACCGATAGCATCCATTCTAAGACAGAAAGTAAGAGTAAAAAAACCCAGAATGATGGTTTTAGAGGGACCTCATACTCAGCAATCATTCTTAGAGAGTACCTATAATATAATCATACTATACTATACTATGATATAATATAACATATTCTATACCATACTAGAATATACTTTAATTTATACTATAATATATACTAGATGCAGTGATTCCTAAAGTGGGCGCCACCGCCCCCTGGTGGATGCTGCAGTGATCCAGGGAAGTGGTGATGGCCACGGGTGCATTTAGCTTTCCTATTTATTGCTATTAAAATGAAAAAAAAAATAATTTCCAGGGGGCTGAGTAATATTTTTTCTGGAAAGGAGGAGGCAGGCTAAAAAAGTTTGGGAACCACTGGACTATACTATACTACAAATATATGATATAACATATACTAATAAATAAAAATATGTATTACTTATCTTATTTCTTTCTCTTCACCTTATATAGATAAAACCAGATTGAAATGAATGCCATGGGGCAACTAGGTGGACAGTGGATAGAGTGTTGGGCCTGGAGGCAGGGAGATCTGAGTTCAAATCCAGCCTCAGCCACTTACTAGCTGTGTGACCCTGTGCAAGTCACTTAACCCTGTTTTCCTTAAAAAAGAAAGAAATGAATGTCAAGTACAAACTGAGTGGGGAGATATGGAATGGGGAAAGTATGGTCTCACTCAACTTGCCTTTATGAAGAAATAAAAACAGTAACATTAAACTCAGCAACCTTTGGCACAAATAACACTCACCTTCTGGGGGGGTCAAGTGACTTGCCAAGGGTCACCCAGCTAGGAAGTGTCTGAGGTGAGATTTGAACCCAGGACCTCCCATTTCCAAGCCTGGTGTTCTTCTCCACCGAGTCTCCTAGCTGCCCCTTATAACAATCTTTTTTTTAAATCCTCACCTTCCGTCTTGAAGTCAATACCGTGTATTGGCTCCAAGGCAGAAGAGTGGTAAGGGTGGACCATGGGGGTCAAGTGACTTGCCCAGGGTCACACGGCTGGGAAGTGTCTGAGGCCAGATTACAACAATCTTTTAATCAGGAAAATGTTCCCTTTGCCAGCCTAGCTCTGTCATATCAGCGAGTCACGGGGTCACTGAGAGCCAGACTTGGGGTGTCACTTCCCTCTGGGAGTCATCTTCTTTATCCCCCAACTCAGGGATATTTGGACCATCTGCTGCCAGTCTTTTGCCTGGAGTCCTAAGGAGGTACTGCTCCACAACGAACACTAGATGGTGCCAGAGCTAACCCTTTGACTGTTTTGGTAAGCCTTTTCTTTCAGGTAGGACCACTCAACCCGAATGTGATCTGGAGGATGCCCTCGGCGCCTTTTAATGCTCAGCATCTAACACAGTGAACGCCCTGCTGTATACAAGAGGGGCTTAATCAGGGTTTGTGGAGTTCAATTGCTCCACGTGCTGGCCGGATCAGTGACCTGTGTGCCAGGGACACGCCAGACCAAAGAATGGCACAATCCTGGCCAGCGATGGGAATGGAGGAGTCTGGGAGTGGGAGAGCAGGGAGGCTGGAGGAAGGAGGGCTGCTAACAGCCTGCTGAGGAGGGACAGGAGGGCTCAGATGAAGCGGAGGAAAGTAGACATGCTGAGGAAGCCGGGGCTGGTGTGGAGGGGCTGTCTCCGGAATGAGAAGGAAAGCCTGGAGGCTTTGCCACAGGATCTGTGTGCCCAGCACTGACCACAGCGCTGGGCACAGAGGAAGAAGGCCTTGGTAAATGTCTGAAGACAGGAGAGAGACACACAACACAGAGACAGAGAGACACACACAGAGAGATAGATTAAAAGAGAGACAGAGAGCGATATAGACGCAGAGAGAAACAGAGATTGAGACCAGAGACACAGAAAGAGATAAAAACAGAGACAGACAGAGAGAGAGAGAGACAGAGAGAGAGAGATAGAGAGAGACAGAGACAGAGAGGCAGAGACAGAGAGACAGAGACAGAGAGAGACAGAGAGAGACAGAGAGACAGAGAGAGAGAGAGAGAGAGACAGAGAGAGACAGAGAGAGACAGAGAGACAGAGAGAGAGAGAGAGAGACAGAGAGAGAGAGAGAGAGACAGAGAGAGACAGAGAGAGACAGAGAGA
>NC_058136.1:70674541-70688323 GCF_016433145.1 Gracilinanus agilis | reverse complement strand
GACAGAGAGAGACAGAGAGAAATAGGGACAGAGACAGAGTCAAAGAGAGAGCCAGAGCCAGAGAGGCACACACACACAGAGACAGAGGTAGAGCCGGAGCCAGAGAGATACAAAGGCAGAGAGAATCAGACCAAGAAGGAAACAGAGACAAAAAGAGAGACTGAGTGACAGAAACAAAGAAAGACAGACAGAGAGAGAAAAAGAGGGACAGAGACAAAGAGAGAGACAGACACTGAAACAGAGAAGAGAGATACAGGGAAAGAGTGGCAGAGACGGAGAAAGAGGGATGGGGGACCGAGAGTGGGACCAAGACAGAGACACAGAGAGAGGCAGAGACAGCTGTAGCTTGGGCAGCAGCTACAGCCCAATAAAAGCATCTGGGCAGATGAGCTAGGCAAGGTTGAAGGTAAATAAATGGCAAGGCTCAAACCCATCAGGGAGTAAGGGGAGGGTCTCCCCCAAGCGTGGGAAGGAAGACTTCCCCTGGCAGAGGGACAGATGAGAACCATTTGTTCCAAAGGCCATGAAGGAGGCAGGAATAGGGGCCGGGGGTGGGAGGTCTTAGAGCCTGGCCAGACAAGGAAGAAGCCAGCACCTCCGCCCATCTCCGGTCGTCCTGACTTTTGTCCAGCCGTTGGACTTGGAGGACTCTGGAGAGAGAGCGAGACCGGTGACTTTGGGCAACGCCGTCTCACTTCCATCCAGTTTATGCATCAGTCAGAAGACCTCCCTCCAGGATTTGGGTCCTTTTTGAAAATGAAGGCCAAACAACAATAGTGGATCCGGCCATACTACGATGGCAAATGTATTTGCCCAGGAGTCAAGAGACTGGAGACCAAGCCAGAGGTCGCAGGAATATGGGTGCTGGGCCTGGGTAGGATCAGATCTAGGGGTGACAGGCTAGCTGTCCTTGACTAGCGGAAGGGCTGTTGTTTGGAAGAAGGATTCCATTTGTTAGCTTTTGGCTCCAGAGGACCAAATTAGGAGCAAGAGGTGAAAGTTGTGGCAGGGTGGATTTCAATAAGGAGAAAATTCCCTACAATTAGAGCTATCTTTATTTTATTTTATTTTATTTTTTAAACCCTTAACTTCTGTGTATTGGCTCCCAGGTGGAAGAGTGGTAAGGGTGGGCAATGGGGGTCAAGTGACTTGCCCAGGGTCACCTGGCTGGGAAGTGGCTGAGGCCGGATTTGAACCCAGGACCTCCCGTCTCTAGGCCTGACTCTCCATCCACTGAGCTACCCAGCTGCTCTCTAGAGCTATCTTTAAAGTGGAATGGGTTACCTGAATGAGGTAATGAGCTCCCTATCTCTAGGAAGAGTAAAACAGAAGCTACAGAAAATGTGTTAGAGAGGATTCCTCTATGGATTGGACTAGACATTTCTGAGGTCACTTCTAAATCTGAGCCGATGTTAACAGCTAGGATTTACGTAGTGCTTTAAAGTTTGCAAAGTGCTTCACAAATATCTCATGTGAGCCTCTCAACAATCCTGGGAGGTAGATGCTGTCATTTCCACATAGCAGTTAAGGAAACTGAGGCAGACAAAGCTTAAGTGATTTGCCCAGGGTTATACAACTGGCAGGTGTCTGAGGTTAGATTTGAATCTAGGCTTTCTTGACTCTGAGCCCAGTGCTCTGGGGTGCCCCTAAATTGCCTCCATTATTGTTCAATCATTTCAGTAGTATCCAATTCTTTCTGGCTCCATTTGGCGTTTTCTTGGCAAAGATACTGGAATGGCTTGTCATTTACTTCTCCACTGTTTGAAGGCAATCAGAGATTAAGTGACTTGCCCGAGGTCACACAGCTAGGAAGTGTTTGAGGCAAGATTTGAACTCAAATCTTTCTGACTCCAGGCTCAGTACTCTATCCCCTGGACCACCTATTTGCCTCCTAGGCATACAAAGGTAAAGTGACCTGCCCAAGGTCACACAGTTTAGAAAATGTCTGAGGTTGGATTTGAATTCAGGTCTTCCTGATTCTAGGTCCAGCATGCTATTCACTGAGCCACCTACCTGCTTCCTAGGCACACAGAGGTGAAGTGACTTGCCCAAAGTCATACAGCTAGAATGTGTCTGAGGCCATATTTGTTTTTTTTTTTAATTTTTATTTTGAATATTTCCCCCTAGTTACATATTTCATGTTCTTTCCCTCTGAGGCCATATTTGAACCTGTCTTCCTGACTCCTAGTCGGGCATTCTGTCCACTGTACCAGCTAGCTACCCCACACAGCCAATGGCCCTCTGCAATCTTTCCCTTCCCTGCCATAGCTTAGTCCTCTTTTCTCTTTTCCCCTTCATCAGTTGCCCGGTGCTGCTGATCGTCTCCAGCTTGGGTCCACTCCTTCTTCTCTGCTGCTAGATGTTGGAAATCCCTCCTCATTTCTGGGTAGTCCCTCCTTCCAGAGACGCTCTTCCACGAGAAGCAGAGATGGCGGAAGGAGCAGAAGGGGCAGCCTCTGGCCTTAGCCCTTGTCAGAGATTCCTGCGCTGGATCCAAAGCCATATATCTCAGACAACTGAGAGCTGAGCTGTGGGTAAAAAGATTGGGCATATGGGGGCAGCTGGGTAGCTCAGTGGATGGAGAGTCAGGCCTAGAGATGGGAAGTCCTGGGTTCAAATCCGGCCTCAGACACTTCCCAGATGGGTGACCCTGGACAAGTCACTTGACCCCCACTGCCCATCCTTACCACCCTTCCACCTAGGAGCCAATACACAGAAGTTAAGGGTTAAAAAAAAAAGACTGGGCATAGATCGGGCTTTTGTAGCTGGAAGGCCCTCTTGCTTCTTCTGTGGACTTGGTTTGACATCCTTTCTGGGCCCATTCATTTGTAAATAGAATTAGTTTATGTCTGAGTGTTTATGACAGGAATTCATTGATGCCCACTGTCTTGGGCTCTACCTGGGTAGGACGGGAAGCCCGGCATCCTGAAAGTCTCCGCAGGCCCTCTGCGTTAGCAGAGAAACCCACGTTTGGACCTCCTCCTCCCCCACCCCAGTCCTCCGTCGTTCTCTTCTCTAAGAAACAAAATGTTTCTAAATAACGATACCAGGAAGTGTTTCAGTGCAGGAAATGTAGGCAAGAGTTGGTTCCAAGACGGAGTTACGATGCTTGTGTTTATCCACAGATGCCACCCAACCAATGTGTCCTGTGAGTTATGAACAAGGGAGCAGCTCAGTGGATGGAGAGCCAGGCCTCGAGATGGGAGGTCCTGGGTTCCAATCTGTCCTCAGATACCTCCTAGCAGGGTAACCCTGGCCAAGTCACTTCATCTCCATTGCCGAAGCCTTTACCCCTCTTCTGCCTTGGAACCAACATGCGGTATTGATTCTAGGATGGAAGCTAAGGGTTGGGGTTTTTTTTTTAACCCCTCACCTTCCGTCTTGGAGTCAATACTGTGTATTGGCTCCAAGGCAGAAGAGGGGTAAGGTTGGGCCATGGGGGTCAAGTGACTTGCCCAGGGTCACCCAGCTGGGAAGTGGCTGAGGCCAGATTGGAACCCGGGACCTCCCGTCTCTAGGCCTGGATCTCCATCCACTGAGGTACCCAGCTGCCCCCTGATTTTTTTTTAAAGACCATGATATGGCAATCTCCGCCTCATCAACTAATCAGCAGCCTCTAACAACAGTCCATGAAACAGTGGGTGAACTACAACCACTGTCACCTGGAGTGGGATGGGAACTAGTCATCTCAAGCTAGAAAATCCCTTTCCAGTAGATGGGATTTGCGCTATTCTTTTTCTTTTAGTTTTTTTCTTGCACTTCTCTTCTTCGAACCCGCTTGCTTCCTGGGTGAGCCGTTCGCTTTGGGAAAAGCACGACTAAAAAGCATTCGTTAAGTACCTAATAGAAAACGTTAATAAATGATATTTTGCCTCAGTTTCTCCAAAGTGAACAACTCACCCAGGAAGCAGATTTGAATAAAAGAGGTAGGAAAAAATAACTAATTGATGAAGTAGTGAACTGAATATATCGGGTAGCCAAGTGGTTAGAGCGATAGCCTTGGAACTGAGACCAGGCACCCCTAGCAGCAGCTGCATAGACAGCCATTCTCCCCTGGGAAAATCTCCTACCCTGCTGTCCCTGGCACACCCATCCCCTGCCCCCTGAACATGTCGGGGCTGTAATAGGTGCCTTCGAGCTGCTCTCTGCTCTGGGGCACTAACCCATGATCTTCCCAGCCTCCTTTCATTTTGGCCAGGGCAGACTACATTGCCCAGGATGTGACTGTTAGCGTGAAAGTTTTACTGGCATGGTGGAGAGGCTGAGAATGACTCCAAGGTGGCCTGCCCTCCGCCCTGCAGAAGCAAGAGCCAGAGTCCTGGAGCCCAGGCACCCTTCCGTCTCCGTGAGTCCACACTGCCCAGGGCTCCCAACTCATCTCTTCCCTGTGCTGTCTCCCTTCCCCCGTCCCCTCTGCGCCTTATTGGAGTGACTTCGGCCTCTCTGCGCTGGAGATTCTTCACATTCTGGTTGGGAAATCTGGCTGGCAGCACGTCCTTGAAATCGCCTTGTGCTGGTGGTACAGACAGACGTTGTTGCTTTAGGGGAAGGGGGAGTCCTTCGGGGCACATGGAAGATGCCCGCCAAGTCCATCTTTTCACCACGTGCTTAGATGACTGGAAGCAGCTCCAGAATATTTGTGCATGCTCCAAATTGGGGAGCAGCGATCTTTTATTCATCATATATATATATATTTTTTTTTAAATTTTGTTTTTATTTTTTTTAAACCCTTAACTTCTGTGCATTGGGTCCTTGGTGGAAGAGTGGTAAGGGTGGGCAATGGGGGTCAAGTGACTTGTCCAGGGTCACCCAGCTGGGAAGTGTCTGAGGCTAGCTTTGAACCTAGGACCTCCTCTTGTCTTTATTTATTTATTATTAGTTTTTAAACCCTTCCCTTCCGTCTTGGAGTCAATATTGTGTATTGGTTCCAAGGCAGAAGAGTGGGAAGGGTGGGCAATGCGGGTCAAGTGACTTGCCCAGGGTCACCCAGCTGGGAAGTGCCTGAGGCCGGATTTGAACCCAGGACCTCCTGTCTCTAGGCCTGGCTCTCCATCCACTGAGCTACCCAGCTGCCCCCCCCTCCATTTATATATATTTTTAATTTTTAAAGCCCTTGCCTTAGCCTTAGAATCAATACTGTGTATTGGCTCCAAGACAGAAGATTGGTAAGGGTAGGCAATATGGGTGAAGTGACTTGCCCAGGGTCACCCAGCTGGGAAGTGTCTGAGGCCAGATTTGAACCTGGGACCTCCCGTCTCTGGGCCTGACTCTCCAGCCACTGAGCTACCCAGCTGCCCTCAATCATCATCATGTCTTTCTGGAGTTAGTCTCCCCAGGCCCTTCAATGTGACCTGTCAATAGACAGAACACACTGAGCATGTCCTGAGAATGGATCTCCCACTGGGCAGGCTGCTGCTACACTATCCTTTGCTTCTATTCCATAGGGTACACGCCGGTACCAAAGGGCGTGCCTCTGACTTGTAAATAAGTACACACACAAACAGAACAGGATACACATTCCAAAAGTTGTTACTGACGGGGTGCAGGCTTTGGCTTTAAAAAAGTCTAGTGAGCCAAGCATCAACTGGGGAGTCAGCGGAACCCGAGTTCGAATCTTTCCTCTGATATCAGCTAAATGGCCCTTAGGAGTCCTCTTCTAAACATCCGGAAAATCTGCAAAATGGGGATCAAAGCAGCTGTTGTATTTCTCTTATCTCGGCGAGTTGTCACGAGGCTCAGACACGGTGGCGGGTGTCTAGAGAGCCCTTTCCGGTCCTTGGGCTTCAGCAGTCAACAGAATGGAATTGCTGCTCTCCATTGGCTCCTTCCGTTTATATCCTGTCAGTCACGGAGAAGCAGGAGAGATGGGCAGAGGGGCACCGTGGTGTCGTGGAAGGCACGCTAAATTCGTAGTCAGGAGACCCGAGTTCGAATGCCAGCTTGGCTATCAATGAGCCTGGGCCGGTTATTTCATCCCTCAACGCCCCAGGTTCCTCGTGTACAAAATGGGGACAAAAGCAGTTGGTAAAAGCCGAAGCGGGGGAGCTGTGGGAGTTCATTCTCAAGAACCTCATCTTGGCTTGACCCTTCGGCCCCCCCACCCCCAAAGGAAGGCCTGATCTTTCCTCCATGAGGGTGGCACCACGCTACAGACCCGCCGTCATCAGGAGAGTGCCCGAGAAGCTTTTTTCCTCCAAGTGGAAACAGAGTCCCATGTCTGTGAGGTGGCAGCCTGGCTTCAGACTCTCTACATTCTGGTTCTATCCCAGCTGGTCAAGCCTTATTTCACACGGACTCCCTTTCCCACCCCCTGAATTTGAGCCAAGATAGCCTACTTGTCCCCAATAACGAGAACGACTCCCATCCGTATGGGGCTTTAAGGTTTATGAAGCAATAGAGCTGGGACATGCCCTAGGTAGGCTGGGAATCCACCTCCGTGCACTGGTACGGGCTTGCCTAGGGGTCCAAGTGCTCTCTGTGACACCAGTGAAATTGTGTATTGGGTGGAATCAGTTTCTCTCTATGGGCCTCGGCCTTCCTGTCTGCACAATGGGGACAACAGGATTGGTATTGCTGTCTCACAGGGTTGGTGGAAGGCAAGTGCTGGGTGAATGTTACTGGCATTACTTTGCTAAACAGTGGTGCCAGCCTGAAATCCCTGCTGTGTTTTCCTGATCTGAGCAGAATGTCTATAATGTGTTACTCTGCCCAAAGTGGCAACCTGGAAGGGGTCCGTGGGCCAAAAAATGGTGATAACAGAAGACTGGATACAAAGGAAGCTTTTAGCAGGCCCTTATTCAATCTGGTTGGCTGCAATTCACACCCTTCCATCCTGCCAGAGTATGTAGAACTGGGGTGGCTGCCAGGAGTTGATATTCTAACCATGCCGCAGGCAAAGGGCACAACTGGATTCTTTATGCCCGGTGCCAGTCAAGAAAAACTGAGGGAATTACCACCTCAGAGAGGCATAGCCTGGGGGCAGGCCATAGGAAGAGGGAAGAGGAAGACAGAGAGACATAGATGTACAAGGCACACCATCGACATTCCATGCCAGCCTTCCCATTTTAATTTGTGTCTGGCAGCATATAGAGGAATGCGGCTTCTCTCGGTAGTCGGAGCACAAGCAATTTGTTGGACTTTTGGTGGGGGTGCGATTATTCCCGACCTACCCTCTTCATACAGTGCCATAGATCTCTCAGGGTTTGGAGCAGGCCACATTATTCTCTGCTGCCAGGTTAAGTCACTTGGTTCAGTCTGGGGTCATTTTTCTCCCTAAGGAAGAGACGGGCAGCGGCATGTGTCAGGCAAATTGAACCGCTACCTCCACCTTGATTCCCATTTCTCCTCAGATCCTCATGGGGACAGCATAGGACCCTGAACCCAGCCGGGAGCCTTGGAGGCGGCAATGCTTCCAGCCTGCTTCCCACAGCCATCATCCTGGGAAGTAATCTCTGGGGAGGTGCAGTCTGGCAACTGCCCCTTCCTTTGAGAGCTTTTGCCATAGTTCCTGAAGACCCAGACAGAAAGTTCTTGCTATCAAAGTCCTGGACACTATCAAATGGTTCAACAGCAGAAATGGATAAGATGAACAAAACCAATGCAACCAAAAGTAGAAGAAAAGCAACAAATTGGGAAAACATTTTTTATAACAAAGTTCTCTGACAAAGGTTTAATTTCCCAGATATATAAGGAACTAAATCAATTTTACAAAAAAATCAAGCCATTCCCCACTTGATATATATGGTTATGAATAGGCAGTTTTCATGCGATGAAATAAAGACTAGCAATAAGCACATGAAAAAGTGTTCTAAATCCCTCCTGATTAGAGAAATGCAAAATAAAACAACTCTGAGGTACCACCTCACACCTAGCAGACTGGCAGCAAAGGAAAGTGATAAATGTTGGAGGGGATGGTGGCAAAATTGGGACACTAATCTAATGTACTGCTGGTAGAGTTGTGAATTGGTCCAACCATTCTGGAGGGAAATTTGGAACTATGTGCAAAGGGCTTTAAAAGAATGCCTACCTTTTGATCCAGCCATACTACTGCTGGGTTTGTACCCCAAAGAGATAATAAGGGAAAAGACATATAAAAATCCTTATAGCCATGCTTTTTGTAGTGGCAAAAGAATTGGAAAATGAGGGAGTGTCCATCGATTGGGGAATGGCTAGATAAATTGTGGTATCTGTTGGGGATGGAATTCTATTGTGCTCAAAGGAATAATGAACTGGAGGAATTCCACGTGAACTGGAACGACCGCCAGGAATTGATGCAGAGCAAAAGGAGCAGGACCAGGACAACATGATACACAGAGACTGATACACTATGGCACAATTGAGTGTAACTGACTTTTCTATTAGCAGCAATGAAATGACCCAGGACAATCCAGAAGAACTTATGAGAGAGATGCTATCCGCATCCAGAGAAAGAACTGTGGGAACAGAAACGCAGAAGAGAAACGTATGATTGATCACATGGTTGGATAGGGATATGATTAGGGTTTTGATGTTAAAAGATGACTCTATTGCAAATATGAATAACATGGAAATAGGTTTTGAACAATGATACACGTATAACCCAGGGGAACTGCTTGTCAGCTCCAGGAGGGGGAGGAATCATGAATCATGTAACCATATTTTTCCATGGTTACATAATTCATGATTTTTCCCACCCTTCTTTCCATCACCATCAGATACCACAATTTATTCAGCCATTCCTCAACTGATGGACACCCTCTCGTTTTCCAATTTTTTTGCCACCACAAAGAGTGTGGCTATAAGTTTTTTTTAATACATCTTTTCCCTTATTATCTCTTTTGGTTACAGACCCAGCAGTGGTTTGGCTGTATCAAAGGGCAGGCATTCTTTTAAAGCCCTTTGCACATAGTTCCAAATTTCCCTCCAGAATGGTTGGACCAATTCACAACTCCACCAGCAGTACATTAGATTAGTGTCCCAATTTTGCCACCATCCCCTCCAACATTTATCACTTTCCTTTGCTGCCATATTGGCCAGTCTGCTAGGTGTGAGGTGGTACCTCAGAGTTGTTTTATTTTGCATTTCTCTAATCAGGAGGGATTTAGAACACTTTTTCATGTGCTTATTGCTAGTTTTTATTTCATCGCATGAAAACTGCCTATTCATGACCATATACATCAACTGGGGAATGGCTTGATTTTTTTTGTAAAATTGATTTAGTTCCTTATATATCTGGGAAATTAAACCTTTGTCAGAGAACTTTGTTATAAAAATGTTTTCCCAGTTAGTTGCTTTTCTTCTACTTTTGGTTGCATTTTTAATTTGATATAATCAAAGACATTCATTTTACATTTTGCAATATTCTCTATCTCTTGCTTGGTCTTAAATTCCTTCCTTTCATGGAAAAATATTCTAAATAAATTAAAAAAAGAAATGGATAAGATTTGATCAGTGGGAATAATATTAAAGAAAAGGCATCGCCATCTGTCCGCTTTACTGCTACACCTGAGAATCAGTAGGACCTTTCCATCTGCCCTGTAGCCAAGACCTTCCATATGTGTGGTTTCTCCCAATAGAACATGAGCTCCTGGAGAGCAGGGAATGGCTGACTTTTCCATTTGTTTCCCCAGCACTCAGAGCACTGTAATTACTTAACAAATGTTTAGTTAATTTAAGAAGCATTTATTAAACATCTACTGTTTCCCAGGAACTGTATCAGGAGCTGGGGTTACAAGGACATAGATTCCAAGATGGAAGGTAAGGGTTTTTAAGTTTAAGTTTTTTTTAAACCCTTAACTTCTATGTATTGACTTATAGGTGGAAGAGTGGTAAGGGTAGGCAATGGGGGTCAAGTGACTTGCCCAGGGTCACACAGCTGGGAAGTGTCTGAGGCCGGATTTGAACCTAGGACCTCCCGTCTCTAGGCCTGGCTCTCAATCCACTGAGCTACCCAGCTGCCCTAAGGGTTTTTAAATAAAGAAGTCCTTGGTAAATCTGGAGAGAACAGTTTAAGGCGAGTGAGGTTAGAAGCTAGATGGCAAAGAGTTGAATTAGAGGAAAAGAAGGGGAGGCAGTGAGTGTGGATAACTTTCTCTGGGAGTTTGACTGAGAAAGGAAAGAGAAACATAAGACTTAGGACTTGGTGTCATGAAGTGTTTAAGGACTAGGGAGAAGGCTTGGGCATGTCTGAAGACAGCAGAGAAGGAACCATAGATAGGCAGAGCAATCAAGTGAGTGAGTCAATAATCGTTTAGGCCTACTCCAAGGTTCGCCATGTGCCAGGCACTTTGCTAAGCCCTGAAGCTACAAAGAAAGGCAAAAGACAGTTCTCACCTTCAAGGAGCTCACAGTCTAAAGGGTAAGATGATATGTAAGCAATAAAGCACAAATAAGATATAGCCAGGAAAAACAGGAGATCAATAGAAGGAAGCATTAAGGAGCAGTGATGGGCAAACTTTTGAAAGAGGGGGCCAAAGGAAAGGAAATGCTCATCTGTCAGTCTGTTTCTAAGGCAACTCTTTCGAAGTTCCTACTCATTGTATTTGTCAGATTAGGAATAATGTCGAGGGGCCGGATAGAACATTTCAGGGGGACGCATCTGGCCCACAGCGGGGCCGTAGTTTGCCCACCACTGGCGTAGTGGATAGAGCTGTTGTGAGCTGTTGGGCCTAGAGTCAGGAAGATTCGCCCTCCTGGATTCAAATCCTGCCTCTAGCACTAAGCAGCTGTGTGGGCCTGGGCAAGTCACTCAACACCTGTTTGTCTCGGTTTCCTTCTCTGTAAAATGAGCTGGAGAAGGAGATGGCAACTCGCTCCAGTAGCTTTGCCAAGAAAACCCCAAATGGGGTCACCAAGAGTCAGGCACGACTGAACAACAATCTATCTATCTACACACAAACATCCCTGTTCTCCATGAAAGAATTCTCTCTTCCCTAAGCAATTTTTGCTGCTCTGTACTGCCCAACCTCCATTCATCTGGATTTTGTGACAACTATGAATTTGTTGCTACACGCACACAGCCTGGTACCATTAATTTGCTGGAGCTGGGCTCCAATCTTGGCTCTTTCACTATTATTTGCCTCACCGAGCGGATCACCTGAACCTTCTGGTCTTCGTTCACCTGTGTGTAGAATAAGAGCACCCTCTTAGGTGACCTCTGAGGTTGACCAGGCCCCCCAGGAATCCAAGAGCTAAATAATGTCACCGAAGAGGCATTAACAGACCATGAGCCTTTTCCGTATGGCTTGCAGCTGAAACCTTCTGTATGTATAGTCTCCCTTATCCAGTGGCGAATGTTTAACAAATAAGTTTTCTAGACTTACATGAACTGATGCAAAGTGCAGTGAGCAGAACCAAGAGAACACTGTGCAGCCTGACAACCATATTGTACAATGAGCGAATGACTTAGCTGTTCTCAGCAATACAATGATCCGAGACAATTTCGAGGACTCATGATGAAAAAAGCTCTCTATCCAAAGAGACTGAAGAACGCTGAGTGTAGACCGAAGCATACCACTTCCCACTTGCTTTATTTGTGTGTGTTTGTGTGTGTGTGTGTGTGTGTGTGTGTGTGTGTGTGCACTTTGTTTTCTTTCATAATGGCCAATTTTGAAATATGTTTTGCATAATTGCACATGTATGACCAACATAAAATTGTTTACCCTCTCAGGGAGAGGGAAGAAGAGGGAAAGTTTGGAACTCAAACATTTTTTTAAATGAATGTTTAAAATTATTTTGACATGCAATTGGGAAAAGATAAAATACTATTAAAATGGCTTTTCATACTTTTACATTTAATCTGCATTACTAACAATTTTTAATAAAATGCTTACCTTCTGTCTTGGAATCAATGCTAGGTAGCAGTTCAAGGCAGAAAAGGGGTAAGGGCTAGGCAATTGGGGTTAAGTGACTTGCCCAGAGTCACACAGCTAGGAAGTGTCCGAGGCTGCATTTGAACCCAGGACCTCCCATCTCTAGGCCTGGCTCTCTCTTCACTGTACCACCTAGCCGCCCCATTATTAATATTTTCTGTATCACTTTCTTAAATCTAGGCCATCAACAAATTAATAAATTAAACTCAATTTGTAATATTTGTTGATTTCTTCTTTAAGAAGAGGCTCTCTGAGAAGATTGGGCTGAATTCTGCGCATTTTTTCTTATTTTTACATTTGTATCTGCAGTACTTTGCTCATAGGAGGCACCTAATAAATGTTTCATTCATTCATTCATGGTAGGCACTTAGTAAGAATTAGTTGACAGACTAATTGTCTCCCTTCTCAGTCTTCACCAGTTAAGTATTTTTTTAACCGTTACCTTCCATCTTAGAACCAATACTTTACATTGGTTCTAAGGCAGAAGAGTGGTGAGGGCTGGGCAATGGAGGTTAAGTGACTTGCTCAGGGTCACCCAGTTAGGAAGTATCTGAGATCAGATTTGAACCCAGGACCTCCTAGGTCTGGGTCTGGCTCTCAATCCATTGAGCAGCCACCCAGCTGCTCCTTCCAGTTAAGTTTTGACATCCCTTTTATAACCCAAGTCAAAGTTTGACTTTTCCATGCAGCCTTCCCTGATTTCTTCCCTACTGACCTTTTCCCTATAGGACTTCTTATAGCTTTTTGAATTATAGCTATGTGTCCACATCATATACCTCTACTAGGCTGTAAGCCTTATAAAAGTCACACTTATTTCCTCCTAAGCACAAGCATAGTACTCTGCCCGTAGTATTTGTTGGGGCAGGCCTGAGGTCAAATCTGGCCCCAGACATTTTCTAGGCCAACATTTGAATCCCAGTTTCTTGAGTCCAAGTCTAGTATCTTTCCAGAGGACTGATATTGCCAATTTGTTCAACCATCACGTCTAATATTTTGTATGAGATGATGAATTTTTAGGGGCGGCTGGGTGGCTCAGTGGCTAGCGCGCCAGGGCTGGAGTTGGGAAGTCCTGGGTTCAAATGTGGCCTCAGCCACTTCCTAACTGGGTCACCCTGGGCAAGTCACTTAACCCAATACCTAGGCCTTCCTGCTCTCTAGTATTGGTCTAAAAAACTGTTAACAATGCAGACTAAATGTAAAAGTCTGCCCCGTGTCCGGCACACCCCCCCCCCCCCCAGAGCCATTTTTAAAAGCCGGATGGGATCCGGAGTGAGTGTGGCTTCTAACACTGAAAGCGCGGCTGTATTTCGTTATTCATTTGAATGCCATCGTGGCCTCTTTGGGAAGAATTCAAAGGAGGCGTTTCGGCAACGTCCCGCATTTCCATCCCCTGTAAAGTGTGCTTTGGAACTCAGTCTGAATGAAGACCAATTCCACCTGTGCCCAGAGAGGCAGGACATGGGTTCGAATTTTGCCTCTGCCATTTTAACAGAGGCAGCTCCTCCGCCCGAGGTCAGGCTGCGTTTTCCTCTGCGTAGACGTGGACCCATTCTGCCGGGAGCCTCCTCCCTGGGCGCGCGGCCGCCTCCCGTCGCCTTCCCCCCCGTGGCTCCTTGGGTGGGATGGGGAAAGCGCCTTGACTGGTCCAGGAGCCTGACGGGCTTTTCTTCTCCATCACCGCCCAGCTGTGGTGAGATCATTTCCTCGAGGAGGCGGGGCCTGAGCGGCGTGCAGAAGACTCGCGGCGAGAAGAAGGGCCAATTTGGCTCCTTGTGTTCTACGAGCCGGAGGCACCATGGCTAGCTATCCCGAGCCCCCGGAGGACACGGTCCAGATCCTTCGAGACATAGCCAACCGCCTGCGGATCCATTCCATCCAGGCCACATGCGCCTCCAATTCAGGGTAATGTCAGCCGTTCCTTCTTCTGGGGGGG
>NC_058136.1:70610193-70661222 GCF_016433145.1 Gracilinanus agilis | reverse complement strand
CCACCAAGGAGCCAATACACAGAAGTTAAGGGTTTAAAAATGTTAAAAAAAAAAAAAAGAAATCATTAGCCTTGGAATTGATATGCTGTATAATTTGTTGTTTACATAATAATTTGCATTTACAAATTGCATTGGTTTTTTCCCGTTGTTCAGTCATGTCTAATTCTCTGTGACCTCATTGGCTAAGATACTGGAGTGGTTTGCCAGTTCCTCTTCCAGCTCATCTTATAGATGAGAAAACTGAGGCAGAGTGAGGTGACTTGCCCAGGGTCACACAGCTAGTAAGTGTCTGAGACCAGATTTGAACTCGGGAAAAGGAGGAATCTGCAGGCCCAGCACTCTATCCACTGTCACCTAGCTGCCTTCATTTTATTATTTACATAGCAGGGGTTAGCTATAGAATACCGAAAGCACAGAATTTGTTGGCTTTATCAATCATCTTTCTTCCCAAGTGCATACAGCTGTAAACTGTTTAGCCTAAAGTTACAAACGGGGTCGTAACAAGAAAAGGAGCGGCCGGTAATACTCACATTTGTGGAGCACTTCAAGATATACAAAGTACTCTCTTTACAGGCACCTGTGCAGTAAGCAGGGGGTGAGGGGAGGACAAAGAAAAGAAACATTACAGCAAAGATTCACAGGAAGAAAAGAGGTATGAAGACTAAAGAGTCAGAGCACACACACAAATACAATCGAGTGGAATGGAGTGCTCCGATTGTACCCCTCTGCCCAAGCCCAGGCCCCTCCATTTACCGGCAGTCGATAGCTGAAACTTGTTGACAACACCACATCCCTGCCCTTTCCTTCTCTCTAGCCCATATTTCCCTGTTGACTTTAATGGACTTTTCTATATTAAACTCTGCTTGGGTGGGTGTGTGAGAGACCACCTTTGCCTGGCTCAGACTGGCATGAGAGGTCCAGCGGATGCTGCTTCTCCTCATTCCTGTCTTGGTATATTCTTTTGATAGACCCCAATTATGACAAATAGCAAGTTCCCTCCTCCTCTTCCCTATTTCTTTCCTCCTCTATCCTTTTTCTCCTCTCTTTTAAAAATTATCTGTAATCACACCCCTCCTCCCAAGCCCTAAACCAAACCCATATCCTGAGCTGATCTTCCTTTGTTCCTCCATTGACCCTTGAAGGCAGCGGCATTCTGAAACAACAATGGATGTAAGCACTGTAGCTCTCCCTTCTAATTGATTCTTTGCTTGCTGGCTTTCTCTTGCCTCCTATATTTGCGTTTCAACCCAGCTCTGGCTTTCTCAGTAGCAGTGCTTCAAAGTCCTCTGTTCTACTAAAGATCCTGTTTTTCCCTTCTGTAGCATCATATTCAGTTTTTAAAAAAAATTTTTTAAGCCTTAACTTCTGTGTATTGGCTCCTTGGTGGAAGAGTGGTAAGGGTGGGCCATGGGGGTCAAGTGACTTGCCCAGGGTCACCCAGCTGGGAAGTGTCTGAGGCCAGATTTGAACCCAGGACCTCCCATCTCTAGGCCTGGCTCTCACTCCACTGAGCTACCCAGCTGCCCCATATTCAGTTTTTTTAAACCCTTCTCTTCCATCATAGAATCAATACTGTGTATTGGTTCCAAGGCAGAAGAGTGGTAAGGGCTGGGCAGTGGGGGTCAAGTGACTTGCCCAGGGTCACACAGCTAGGAGGTGTGTGAGATCATATTTGAACCCAGGACCTCCTGTCTCTAGGCCTAGTTCTCAGTCTACTGAGCTACCTACCTAGGTGCTCCCCCCCACATCATATTCAGTTTTGCAAGATAAAGTTATCCTTATAACTTTTCCAGCCCTACTTTTTTGCAAGTTAAAAGGAAGAAGATAGCCCCTATTATACCTGAAGTGACTCCACAGGGTTGCCAGTCATGATCTCAGACAGGACAATAATGAAACTAGACATGGTTAAAAAAGAGAAGCCAGGATTGAGATTATGTTTAAAGGCACTTACAGAAGGAGGGAATTGCATAGCAACTAAACCCTTGAGGGAGAAGCTGATTACACTCCAGGGAGAAGTAGAGAGCCATTCAATAATCGTTGGAGACTTCAGTGGGTTCTTCCTCTTTTTCTCAAAAGGGTTATTAAAATAGATAAACTCATTAGTTAATTTGATCAAAAAGAGAGGGGAAAACCAGGTAACTAAAACTGAAAATCAAAAAGGAGGCTAATGTGATCAAGAAGAAACTTGAGAAATGTTGGCGGGGATGTGGGAAGATTGGGACACTAATGCATTGTTAGTGGAGTTGTGAACTGGTGCAGCCTTTCTGTGGGACACTTTGGAACTGTCCCCAAGATGCTATAAAACTGTGCATATCCCTTCGACTCAGTAATAGCACTACTCGGTCTGTACCCCCAAAAGAGAGCAAAGAAAAAGGAAAAAGACTTATTTATACACAAATATTTCGAGTAGCTCTTTCTGCAGTGGTAAAGAATTAGAAACTGAGGTGATATCCGCCAATTGGGGAATGGCCGAACACTTTGTGGTATAGAATTGGGATGGAATCCTACTGCACTATAAGAAATGAGGAGCAGGATGCTTTCAGGCAAGAAAAGAAATAAATAAATAGCTTTTAAAAAGAAAGGAAACGGGGCAGCTGGGTAGCTCGGTGGACTGAGAGCCAGGCCTAGGGACGGGAGGTCCTGGGTTCAAATATGGCCTCAGACACTTCCCAGCCGTGTGACCCTGGGCAAGTCACTTGGCCCCCATTGCCCACCCTTACCGCTCTTCCACCTAGGAGCCAATACACAGAAGTTAAGGGTTTAAAAAAAATAAAAGAAAGAAAACCATGGAAAGACTTACATGAACCAGTACGGAGTAAAGTAAGCAGAACCAGGAGAACACTGCACCCAGAAAGAGCAATAATGTACAATGAGCAACTGTTAATGTCTTGGCTATTCTCAGCAATATGATGACCCAAGACAGTTCTGAAGGACTTATGATGAAGAATATTATCCACCTCCAGAGAGAGAACTGATGCAGTCTGAATCCAGATTGAAGCGTGCTATTTTCTACTTTATTTTTCTTGCTTTTTGGTCTGTGTTTTCTTTCACAACATATCGAATGCAGAAATATGTTTTGTATGACTGTACGTGTGTAAACTTTACCAAATTGCCTGCCTTCTCAGTGGGCGAGGGTAAAGGAGAAATGGTGGGAGAGAATTTGGAATTCAAAATCATAAAAAGTGAAGGTTAGAAATTCTCTTGACGTGAGGGCAGCTGGATAGCTCCGTGGATTGAGAGTCAGGCCTAGAGACGGGAGGTCCTGGGTTCAAATCTGGCCTCAGCCACTTCCCAGCTGTGGGACCCTGGGCAAGTCACTTGACCCCCATTGCCTAGCCCTGTAACAAATAAAATTAATATAGAAAGATATATATAAAAGATATTAGGGTTTAAAAAAATAAATTAATTAAAAAAAATTCTCTTGACGTGTAATTGGAAAAGATAAAACACGAAAAGTTTTTAAACAGAAAATTAAAAAAGGAGAAATGACAGATAACAAAGAAGTAAGAAAATTGGTGGAAATAATTTTGCCTAATTATGTGCCAGCAGATCTTATGACTGAAATGAAATATATGAATACTTGCAAAAGTAAAATAGCTAGATCAATAGAACAAGGAATAGAGACTTTAAACAATTTGGTCCCAGAAAAAGAAGTTGACCAAGCCATAAATGAACTCCTAAAAGAAAAAATCCTAGGCCCGGATAGAATGTACTTGTAAACAACCAGAAGACTCAACTCCAATTTTATCTAGATTATAGATAGGATGCTTCCTTTTCTCTATTTTTCCAAACTCCTCTTAAGCAAAAATGATGTTATTTCCCAAACTGGGAAGAAAGGAGACAAAGAAAATGATAGATCAATATCTCTAATGAATATTGATGGAAAATTAGCAACACAGTCAAACAATTAGCCACTATGATCAGGTTGCATTGATACCTGGAATACAGAGTTGGTTAAATATTAGAAAACGATAAGCATAATTTAAAAAAAGATTATATTAGGGCAGCTAAGTGATTCAGTAGGTAAAGGGCTGGGCCTGTAGCTGGGAAGACCTGGGTACAAATCTGGCCTCAGATACTTCCTAGCTTGGCGACCCTGGGCAAGTCAACTTAACCCTATTTGCCTTGGCCTTGTTACTAAGACAGAAAGTAAGGGTTAAAAAAAGATCATATATATTGATTAATAGATGCAGAAAAAATTGACAAAATACAGTATCCTTTTTAAAAATTAAAAAAAATTTAATTTTTTTTAAACCCTTGTACTTCAGTGTATTGTCTCATAGGTGGAAGATTGGTAAGGGTGGGCAATGGGGGTCAAGTGACTTGCCCAGGGTCACACAGCTGGGAAGTGGCTGAGGCCGGGTTTGAACCTAGGACCTCCTGTCTCTAGGCCTGACTCTCACTCCACTGAGCTACCCAGCTGCCCCAATAATTTTTAAAAACTAAATTGTTTTAAATTCAAGATTTACTTTCCTTTTCCCCATGCCCCCACCCTCCAATTATTGGGGGAGGGGAGGAAAAAGGAAACATAAAATAACATCTAGATCAGTGATTCCCAAAGTGGGCGCTACCGCCCCCCATGGGTGCTGCAGCGATTCAGGGGGCAGTGATGGCCAAGGGTGCATTTATCTTTCCTATTAATTGTTATGAAAATCTTTTTTAAAAATTAATTTCCAGGGGCACTAAGGAATATTTTTTTCTTCTGGAAAGGGGGCCAAAGTAGGCCAAAAAAGTTTGGGAACCACTGATCTAGATGCTTAATGATTCTAGTGTTGTTTTTTTCCTGCTGGCTTTTCAACATTCAGCAATAATCAGCAAATTAACATGAATGGATACCTCTACTGGTCACTGGGTTAGTATTGTGGAATGACTGTATCGCATTTAAGTATTTTGCTTCCTGCTTGAAAGTTTTCATTGGCTGGGATTGAAATGTAACTCTTCTTCTATTAAGAACAATACAACCCTAGCTGGGTGACCCTGGGCAAATCACTTAACTCTCATTGCCCAGCCCTTACTGCTCTTCTGCCTTGGAACCAATACACAGTACTGAATCTAAGACAGAAGGTCTTAGATTTAAAGGATTTAAAATAATAATAATAATAATAATAATAATATTTCATAGTCAAGCAAAAAAAAATTTTTTTTCATTGGCTACTTCCAAACAGTATGTTTCATCCAAGTCTAGCAACTCCCAGTCAGGAGGTCAGTAGCCTGCTTTATTTATCAGTCCCCTGAAATCCTGGTTGATCATTGCATTGGTCAGAATTCTTGTTTTTCCAAGGCTATTCTTGAATGAATTGCTCTCCTGGTCCTGCTCACTTGGCTCTACATTGGTTCATACAAATCTTCCCAAGTTTCTCTGGAACCGTGTCTTTCTTCATTTTTTGATAGCATGATGGTATCCCATTACTTCTCTCTGCTCCAAGTTGAGCCATGCTACACAACCTACAAGCACCTCCTCAGTTTCTAGGACTTTGCTGCTACAAAAAGGGCTGCTTTAAGTAGTTTTGTAAGTGGGGGTTCTCTTCCTCTTTCTCTGAGATCTTTGGGATAGAGGCCTAGTAGCGGTATAGCTGGGTGAAAGGGCATGCACAGCTGAATGATTTAGGGCGCAGAATTCCGAACCGATTTCCAGAAGCTTTACGCGTAATGTATGAGCGTGTCGGTTTTCCTGCAGCCCCTCCAACATTTTCATTGCCCATCTGCGGGCTGTGATGTGGAAACTCAAAATTGCTTTAATTTACATTTCTCTCATTAATAGTGATTTGGAGCATTTCCCCCCTATTCTTAGCTCTTATTAGCTTGGATTTCCCCCTTTCCAGACTGCCCGTTCATATTGCTTGACCGTTTATCAATGGGTAATTCCAAAATTCTTTCTCAGATTTGCCTTCTAGGTCAGTTGTTTTGGCTACTTAACATTTCTCCTGGTACAATTTGATCCCTTGTTCCAGAAGCCAGAATTGCAGCCTCTAGTCAGTGCCTTTATTGTGATCGAAATCACAATATTTTTTGTCAGACTTTTCACTTTCATATTTCTGATTGTCTCATAGAGTCATTCACTTCCTCTTGGGCCACCCTTATTTTCAAAGAATCTGTTATTTGGGCAAAGTTTTGTACTTCTTGCCCAAATACAAATCTTTCCTATAAAGCCGTGATTTCTTTTCCAATTCTTTCCACTAGCATTTTCACTTATAAAGTAATTTGAACACTTTTCAGTTTATTTTTTTATTTTATTTAAAATTTTTCCCCCACGGTTACATGATTCTTGTTGTCTTCTTCCCCTCTTCCCCTCCCCTGGCCCGGAGCTGACAAGCAATTCCACTGGGTTATAAATATATTATAATCCAATCCTAATTTATTTTAAAATATTATTATTTATTTAAAGCTCTTGCTCTGTTTTTTTTCTTCAAGGTTTTCCCTGTAAATATTTTGGAGGTCATTCTTTTCTGGGTTTGTGTCTTAGATTCTCTCTTTCCATCAGTTCTTTATTGGGGAAATCTGTTTTTTTTTTGGGGGGGTTACATCATCTTCTAGCCTTCCTTCTTGAATTGAGGCTTTGTGTTAGGCCTTCATGGCCTGCCTCCTTGCCCTGGTTACTTGGCTACAAGCCTCAGACTAAGCTGGGTGCTGAAACTGGGGCCCCTCTCAGGGGTTGCTGCCTGCTTCTATACTAGCTCGGGTCCACAAGCTCTCCTTGCCTCGGTTAGGTGCAGATCAGGCCTGTCCCTTCCTGGTCCCACACTGGGGACTGTCTGCAGCGTCGCCCTGGGGGTCTCGGTGACACAGCGCAAGCCTCCTTTCTGGGGAGTAGATTTCTAACAGAAATATCTTCTTTAAGAATCTTGCCTCAGACTCCGTCCATTCGGAACTCACTGGGGTGAGCAAGCGTCCTAATTAAGAATGCCGACACTGCCGGGGATGGGTAAAGCGCTTACTAGTTCAGACATTAGCGTCAGTTAGTGAGATCTCTTCTCCTTCTAGGGCTAAGATGAGACGAACAACATGAAGATTTTGGGAATTAGGCAATTTTGGAGCTTGGAGCTTTGGATCCTCAAGAGGGTCGAGAAGACTTGGGTGGATACGTGGGGATTTCGATCACAATAAAGACACTGACTAGAGGCTGCAATTCTGGCTTCTGGAACAAGAGATCAAATTGTACCAGGAGGAAAAGAGCATGAGGTTGTTTAAGGGTCAACTAGGTCAACATCTGAGGTGATTTTTAAACGTGATGTGAGGGGGCAGCTGGGTAGCTCAGTGGATTGAGAGTCAGGCCTAGAGACGGGAGGTCCTGGGTTCAAATCCGGCCTCAGACACTTCCCAGTTGGGTGACCCTGGGCAAGTCACTTGACCCCCATGGCCCACCCTTTCCACTCTTCCACCTAGGAGCCAATACACAGAAGTTAAGGGTTAAAAAAAAAAGAATGGATGGGGAGGAGGCAGTGAGGTGGCTCAGTGGATTGAGAGTCAGGCCTAGAGACGGGAGGTCCTAGGTTCAAATCTGGCCTCAGACACTTCCCAGCTGTGTGACCCTGGGCAAGTCACTTGACCTCCATGGCCCATCCTGACCACTCTTCTACCAATACCATAGTATTGACTCCAAGATGGAAGATGAGGGTTTTAAAAAATAAATGTGATGTGAAGTGTTAGAGTGCTATACAAATGTCATTACTATCACTAATGGTAATACTAATTGGGAGATCTGAATTTGAATCTCTGCTCTGACATCTGTTAATATTAAAAATGATAAAGGCTGGTATAAATATATAAATTAGTATTTTAATTAAAGCCATGCTGATAGATAAAATCATTAGACCACGCGCTTGTAAGCATTCAAAACTGCCGCCTCCATTACTGTCTCCTGTTTCCTGGAAGCCCTACTCGCAAAAGAGACCACTTCCTCCTAACCCAGGAGATTTAAACCCTTCCCTGGGTCAAGACGTAGGCCTTCCCAAGCCCAAAAACCGGAAACGGAAACCCGTTGGACCACGGGAAATGTAGTTTGATACATTTCCCAAATTTCACTTTTACACATCTCCAGGGCACAAAGCCTCGGAGAGGTAGGCAGATCCCCCCCAAAATAGTCCATTTAAAAGATTATCCAATGCCAGCAGCCTGCCCGAGATCGGAGAAGAAGGCACTCGGCTTCCCTTCTGTACTGTGTTGTTCCTTTTGCCCAGGACCGAGAACTTCGGTGAATGGTAGCGTTGCCAAGCTCAGCTCCATGCAGGGTTACTATGTAGACAGACAGGCTTCACAGCCACCAGAATATTGGGGGCAGCACTTTTGTGGTAAAGAGCTTGGAGACAGACTCGGTGTCCAGCCACGGGGGATTGCTCGATTGTCGTACGCGAGCAGAGTGCATGGAGTGCTGCCCAGAACGCTGGATGTGACGACTACCAAGAAGCACGTGAACTCCTGCAGGCCGAATGAGAACCCGGGAAAGCGATATTGACAACAACTAGAGCATCGCAAATGAAAATGAACACCACAGCCATAATGGCCCCAGAGTTGGGGTGGGGAGACAGAGAGAGGCCCAGAGAGAGGGGGAAAGAGACCGAGACGGAGAGAGAGGGAAGAGGAATGAGAATATGCCGTCACTTAGAGTGACTGCGTTGACTTTATCAAAGTACTTCTTTCCTCTGCTCTGTTCCATAAGATGGCCAGCTGGGCAGCAGAGAGAGGGAAGGGACGTATGCGGAAATGAAGGCTATGCAAAAACCAAAGCTGGCGGAAAAAGAAGAATTTCTTGTCATCAAGGAGGAACATACGTACATACATACATACATACATACATACATACATATATATATATATATCCTTTTAAATCTTAAGCTAGTCCGTAAACATCTATTAAGCACTTACTATGTGCCAAGCACGGTGCTAAATAGAAAATATACCAAAATAAGATTTATGTCACCAAATGCATATTTTATACAAATTTGTTTTACAAAACACAAAATTATAATGTGAAGGTACGATGTGGGGCAGCTCTTATTAGATGTTATTAAACTGTAATGAAACCAAAGAGTGATTGAGGAAGAGCCCTATCAGTGGGAAGGAGTCTGAAGGGAGGGAAGAGCCAGTGGATAAAAGCCATATGAAATAAAATCGGGAGAGGGAAAAGCAGTCTAGCTAAAAGCCGAGTCGGCAAGAGCCAGAGAAGAGGAGGAGGTGGGTTGGCACGAACAGAAGTCCTAGTTAGCAAGAGAGTGAATGAATGGTTGGGACGGAAATTAAAGTGAATAATCTCCATCAGCTAGTGGTACTAATCCTAAATTCACACTGGAATCAGGAAGACTTAAGAGTTCAAATCTGGCCTCGGACACTTATTAGCTGTGTGACTTTGGGCAAGTGACTTAACCTCTGCCTGCCTCAGTTTCCTCAATTGTAAAATGATGACAATAGTAGTACCTACCTCCTAGAGTTGTTGAGGGGATCAAACGAGATCGTATTTTTTTTTAAACCCTGACCTTCATCTTAGAATCAATACTGTGCTTTGGTTCTAAGGCAGAAGAGTTGTAAGGGCTAGGCAATGGAGGTTAAGTGACTTGCCCAGGGTCACACAGCTAGGAAGTGTTTGGGACCAGAGTCTCTGGGTCTGGTTCTCAATCCACCGAGCCACCCAGCTGCCCCCAAGATCATATTTGTTAAAAGTGCTTAGCACAGTGCTTGGCACATAGTAGGTGCCATCTAAATACTTATTCCCTTCTCCTTCCCATCTTTTCCTTTATCCTCTTTTGAAAGCCTTGGCATCTACTTTGTGTCTGAACCTGGCTATTCTCAGAAATGGTGCCCTCTTGGACTGCTTTCACACTCATTCCACATTCCTTAACTCATAGTGTATGTAATAAAATGGAATTGTGCTTCCTGAGCAGAACTATATTCTATTGGACGAACAGGCAGAAGGATGAGCCTAAGATGATCAGATTGTTCACATGACGAGAGGCACAAAAAGAAGAAGAATGGGCGATGCTCTTATTTCCAAAATACTTATGTTTATGTAATCTAAGCTTCCAGGATGTCTCTTTAATCTGGGTTTTCAAAAGCAGGAAAATCTGAGCACAAAACTCTAAAGCCTGCTTTCTTCAGCCCTTCTGGTTTCCCTCTTAAGAAACCAAATTCCCTAAACCTGGTGGTAGCTAGGTGGCTCAGTGGATTGAAGGTTAGGCCTGGAGATGAGATGTCCTGGGTTTAAATCTGACCTCAGATACGTCATAGTTGTATGACCCTGGGTAAGTCACTTAACCCCCATTGCCTAATTGTTATCGCTCTTCTGCCTTAGAACCTATACTCAGTATCTATTTTAAGACAGAAAGTAAGGATTTAAAAAAATTTAAAAATGAAAACAAAATCCTCTAACAGAAGTACTAGATAGCCAGTTTCTTTGTTCTTGACTCTTGTGAAGTCAATAAGTAACTATCATGCTTAGCTTTTTTTTAAACCCTGACCTTCCATCTTAGAATCACTACTGTGTATTGGTTCTGAGGCAGAAGAGCAGTAAGGGCTAGGCAATGGGGGTTAAGTGACTTGCGCAGGACCACCCAGCTAGGAAGTGTCTGAGGCCACATTGGAACCACAAGACCTCCTATCTCCAGGACTGGCTTTCTATTCACTGAGCCACCTAGCTGCCCCTGTGCTGCTCCTTTAAATGCTATGGAACATTCATGCATTGTTGGTGGAGTTGTGAACTGATCCAACCATTCTGGATGGCAATTTGGAGCTATGCTCAAAGGGCTTTAAAAGACTGCCTGCCCTTTGACCCAGCCATACTGCTGCTGGGTTTGTACCTCAAAGAGACAATAATGAAAAAGACACGTACAAAAGTATTTATAGCCGCGCTCTTTGTGGTGGCAAAAAATTGGAAAATGAGAGGTTGCCCTTTGATTGGGGAATGGCTGACCAAATGGTGGTATCTGCTGGTGATGGAATGCTATTGTGCTCAAAGGAATAAAGAACTGGAGGAATTCCATGTGAACTGGAAAGACCTCCAGGAACTGGTGCAGAGTGAAAGGAGCAGAACCAGGAGACGGATACACTGTGGTATGATCAAACATAACGGACTTCTCTACTAGCAGCAGTGCAAGAATCCAGAGCAAGGTTGAGGGACTTATGATAAAAAATATAGAGGTCCTGCTCTATAACCAGAGACTTATCTGAGTGGCCTAGGGTGGTCATCGGATGTAAAGAATGAAACAGATTGGAAGCACGGCTTGTTAGCTCAAAGTGCTCCGAGGTACAATGGAGTCACCAGTTTATTATATAGAAAGTTAAAGATCCCCTTCCCCCAAAAGCCCAAGAAAGTTTCCCATGTAGTTACAAAGAGCAGTATTTTTACTATAGTCAAAACAAAAGCCTTAGAAGCCTCCAGGTGTAGATAAAAACCTATGCTAAACTATCAACTATATGTATTATCATTAAGTGAACTCTGGGACATCTTGTTAGGCCGGAAAGCCCCTGAAGTTCTCAGCCTTGATGGTATCAAACAATATTTTTGAGCCTCCTTATTTTACTTTAATTCTGGGCAAAATGCCCTGCTAAGGGTTCAACCTTGGCTGTACTAAGCACTGCATTCTCGGTCAAAGGGGAACAGTGTTAGCGCCCCCTCCTGCTGGATTACTGAGAACCCAAAGCTTTTTCAATAAGACTATAGTGCATTTTAAAGAAAGGTGAGAATTATGAAAGGAATCAAAAGAGGAATCTCAGATTTTTATCTTAGATATCCCACTCTGTCTCAACCATGATAGGGAGAAAAATCAATACATGGCTCTGCTGGTCTGTATTGATCTTTTGATGGGGTCCAGATAAAAATATCTACTTGAGATTCTAATTTCTCTTAATAGCTCCCGACAAAAAAATGCTATCCGCATTCAGAGGAAGAACTGTGGGAGGAGAAACACAGAAGAAAAACAACTGCTGGAACACATGGGCTGATGGGGATATTACTGGGGATGTAGACGCTAAACGATAACTCTAGTCCAACTATCAATGATATGGAATTAGGTCTTGATCAATGATACATGTAAAACCCAGCGGAATTGTGTGTCGGCTAAGGGAGGGGAGGGGGAAAGAACATGAAACATGTAACTATGGGAAAATATTAAAAATAAAAACTTTAAAAAAATAAATGCTATGGAGACAAAAATAGAATGAGTAAACCCATCTTGTCTTCTCTCTCTTGTCTATCTTGTCTACTACTATGTTTCCCAGCCATAACTTAATTCATTTTGTTTTTCCTCCTTTTTATGACAGAGGCTTTCATTTGTGGATGTGGCCACCGGTTCTCTTGGGCAGGGACTTGGTGCTGCCTGTGGAATGGCTTATACTGGCAAATATTTTGACAAAGCCAGGTAAGAGATTGAGATGAAAGATTCATTTGCTTCCTGGAGGAATTTTTCTTTCTCTTTTTTTTTTCACTTTGGAAATCCAATGGCTATCTGCAGGTAAGGATTATACTAAGTAAATGGGCACCAACTCCTTAAACTATTTCTAGAGTCTCTGATTTTCTGTAATCTGTTCACAATACAAAAGTTGGCTTCTGGGAACATTTAACTCTTGCCCTGTATTCTTTCATCTGTGAAACACTGGCAAAGACATAGTCTAGACCAGTGATGGTGAACATTTTTAGAGACTTGAGTGCCCAAACTGTATCCTCACGCTGCAAGCGAGCTGCCCTCTTACCCCAGACAGGGGAGGGAGGAAGTGCTCCCGTTGGGCCGCTGGGCAGAGGGGCGAGTCATGTGAGAAATGTCCTCGGGTGCACATGGAGGGTGGGGGAGCAGCCCCCTCCAGCATGTGTCCTATAGGTTCGCCAACATGGCTCTAGACTAAGCCTAAAAAATAGCATATCACAGTTTTATATAGCCTTTTTGGTTTATGTTTTGTTAATATAATGGAAAGCAGGCTGGTCTAGGGGCCAGGAAGACCTAAATTTGAATCTTGCCTCTTGCACATACTGGCTTTGTGACCCATATCTCTTTGATCTAGGCAACTCTCTTAAGACAGTAAGTTGCAAAGAAGGTACCAGCTTGTACCGCTGGAGGGAGATTTCTTCATCTGGAGATTCCTCTTACTGGTCCCTCTCCCAATTCTTTGTTAGTGGAGAACAAATCATTTCTGTCTTGCACTATGAGGGAGAATGTGCAGTACTATAGAAGGGAATAAGGGCATCAGACTTGCTTGTCCCTTCCCCGCTGTGGCTGAGTTGCTGTGGTCAGAAGAAGCCATTGTCTGGCAACCAACCCTTTGAATGCTTAGGACAGCAGCCATATAACCTGTCACTAGCCCATACTTAAAGTCTTTCTAGCTTGGCACAACCTCCTGGAGCTTGCTCTCCACTAGACTGAAGTGTAAGTCCCTTCATATTAAAAAAACAAAAACAAAAACCTGGCTCTTCCATCTTAGAATCAATACTCTGTATTGGTTCCAAGGCAGAAGAATATTAAGAGCTAGGCAGTGGGTGTTAAATGACTTGCCCAGGGTCATACAACTGGGAAGTGTCTGAGGCCAGATTTGAATCCAGGACCTGCCATCTCCAGGTTCTCTATCCACTGAGTCACCTAGCTGTCTCCTCCCTTAACATTTAAAGATGAGAAATACAAAGTGGTGATTTTGTTTTAAGAATGAAACTGCATTTGCCCAAGGAAAACATTTATAAACCCAGCTGCCTTTCCTTTGTTCCTTTTTATCATTCATATTGATGAGGAAATTGAGACAGAAGTTAAGTGACTTGCCCAAGGTCACAGAACTAGTGCGAGTCTGAGGCGACATTTGAACTCAGTTCTTGCCAGTTCCAGGAACAGTGCTCTAGTCACTTACCTAGCTACCGCCAAACATCAAATTCATATTGTGCGTAAGACAGCGGTAGGACTACATTAATTAGCCCTCTGGATTCTCAGCCTCTCTTCCTGGCTCAAGTCCCCCTACTCCAGTCTATTCTCCATACAAATGCCAAACTGATTTTCCTAAAGTGCCTTCACCTATTGGCCAGCTCTCACCGTGGCTCTAAAAAGCTGTAGCACGCACAGGGGCCACAGCCCGTTAAACCATCTGGGCAGGCAGACTAAACCAGGCTGGGGTCTCAAACCTCAGCCATGTGAAGCGGCTGAAGGAGAGGCTTTTAGACCACCTCCCTGGCCATCGCCAGTCATCCTGACTTTTGTCCTGCCGCTGGACTTCAGTGACTCTGGAAGAGAGAGAGTGAGGCTGATGACTTTGTGCAATTCTACCTCACTTCAGTCTGACTCCCATGCAAGTGAAGACATCACTGCGATATCGCTGGTTCTCTTAGAAAACAAAGGAACTGATTTTCTGGCAGGCTGGATTTCCCCCCTTCCTTTGTGGCCCTGAAGCAGTAAAAACCCTAAGAATGAAATTTAGAATTCTGTTAATTGCTTTTACTAAGAGAATAGCAAAAACCTACTTGGAGTGCCTAATTTTTTGGTTGCCAATGTACCGTCGCTCTCGAGTTTGGGCAGAAATGTTCGAATGGTAAAGAGTAGTTCTGGGAAAATGTCTCCAGGAAACCATCTCTTTGGAGTCTGTTTCTGAGTCTCTTTTCTGGACGGACTGACTGACTGACTGACTGACTCATCCTAGCTTGGGACCGTGCAGGAATGGTATAACCTGTCTTTTCTCGGCTCTAGTTACCGGGTGTTCTGCCTCTTGGGAGATGGGGAGGCCTCAGAAGGCTCTGTCTGGGAAGCTTTGGCTTTTGCCTCTCACTACAAGCTGGACAACCTCGTGGCAATCTTTGACGTGAACCGTTTGGGACAGAGTGAAGCTGCACCTCTGCAACACTGCACAGATGCTTATCGGAAGCGCTGTGAAGCCTTTGGGTAAGGCGTGCCATTTCTCTTCCTAATTTCCATTTCTTCTCTTGTGTCTTGAGTCAATAAAGAGTCAGCTAGGTGACTCAGTGGATAGAGAGCCAGGGGCTGGAGATAGAAGGTCCTGAGTTCAAATCTGGCTTCAGACTCTCCCTAGCTTTGTGACTTTGGGCAAGTCACTTAACTAATTGCCTTGTTACCACTCTTTTGCCTTGGAACCAATACTCAATATGAATTCTAAGACAGAAGGCAAGGGTTTTTTTTAAAGTCAGTAAACATTTATTAAGCACCTACTATGTGCTAAGAGCTGGGAATACAAAGAAAGCCAAAAGATAGTCCTGCCCTCGAGGAACTCACAATTTAATGTGTGTGTTGGCAGCTTGCACCTGCTCACCTGCAGGGTGGGGGGAGGTGGGTGGGAGGGCAGGAAACACAAAAAAAGAAGCCGAAGGGGCAGGGGCATCCCAAAATCCTGCAACTGCAGGAGGAAATGAGCTGTGGAGGTAAGAGTTTCAAGATTGATTTCAACTTGCAGAATGATGGAGTTTTGGAGATTGACGGAAGTCTAGGAAGGTAGCCAGGTGGGAAAGATGAAAAGAATGAGGGGCAGCTAGGCAGCACAGTGGACAGCGCACCAGGCTTGGAGACTAGAGGTCCCTGGGTTCGAATCTGACCTCAGATACTTCCTAGCTGTGGGAACCTAGGCAAGTCACTTAGCCCCGATTGCCCAGGAAGGACGGTTGATACTAAAACAGAAGGTGAGGTTTAAAAAACTGATGAGGAGAATTCCCTGGGTGCCTTCCTTAAAGGCAGAAGGTCTGGGAGGAAGTCTCCAGTCAGGGAGGTGGGGCCCCAAGAGCAGAACAGAGGATGCTGAGGAAGAGTCGGTTACAGAAGAATTCATTTTTGAAGATGATAAAGTCCAGGAAAACAGCTGGGTGGGAAATGATAAAAGATGATAAAAAAAATCCCCTCGGTGTCCTCCTTAAGTGGCGGGAGCCTTCTATCACCAACTTTCTTTCATTAGGTGGAACACCTACGTCGTGGATGGCCATGATGTGGAACACCTTTGTGAAGCCTTCTGGAAGGCAGCTCAAGTGAAGAACCAGCCTACTGCCATAGTCGCCAAGACCTTCAAAGGCCGTGGTATTCCAAGTAAGCCAGAGTTCCCTCTATCTCCATGCTGGGAGGGAGCCGACACAAATATGGCGCTGCCATGGGAGTGGGGATAGTGGATAAGCGATACCTGTGGCCGCTTGACCAGCTTTGCCTTGCGACGGTGTGTGGTGGAGTTCATAGACCCCACAGGTTGTGTGTGTCCCACATTGGTGATTGGTCCACACTGTCCATTTCTAAGATGCAAGGTCGCGTTCCTATGTAAGCTCAGCTCCTCGAATCGGAGGCTCGCTCTCTGTGCTCCAGAAGAGGGAATGGATTTTTTTTTTCCAGACAAACTTGTACTTCATATGAGTAGAGAATTCCTAGTATGGGAGCCCCTTCGCTAATATAGATCACTTATTCATCCCTAATTTCTTTTTAAAAATCCTTCCCTTCTGTCTTAGATTCAATACCATGCATTGGTTCCAAGGCAGAAGAGCAGTAAGGGCTAGGCAATGGGGGTCAAGTGACTTGCCCAGGGTCCCACAGCTAGGAAGTATGTCTGAGGCCAGACTGGAACCCAGGGCCTCCTATGTTTGGGCCTGGCTCTCCAGCCACAGAGCCACCCAGCTGCCCCTTGATCTTCGTTCAGTTTCCTGACCTAGAAACTAGGTGATCTGTGTTTCTCGTTTTATCCTAGACATCGAGGATGCTGATAACTGGCATGGCAAGCCTATGCCAAAGGACAAAATGGACTCCATTATCAAGACCATTGAAAGCCAGATACAGACTCATAAGAATCTGCCTCCTCACCTACCTGAGGACGATGTTCCTGAAGTCAATATCTCAAATGTCAAGATGCCTTCTCTGCCTGCCTACCAAATAGGGGACAAGGTAGGCTGGGCCTCCGGTTCCTGAGGATTGTAATGAGACACGGAGGAGAATTTCAATTCTTCGCTCACCCCTTCCATTTGTCTCCTAAATAGGCTACAGAGTTTCGTGAAGTGTTCACTAGGCCATTTCACTACTGATTAATGAGCATAAAGGTAGCCGCCTCCTCCTCTCTCTCTTACTGCCCAGTGCCTGCTGTGTGCTCTGATTTACCTGAGCTCGAAATGCATTTATTATATAGACAAATTTCTGCTTTCATCCTTCTGTGTAGCTTCCCACTGTCACCCCTTGGGACCTAGAACCTATTCATGTCTTTTTAAAAACCCTCACCTTCTGTCTTGGGGGCAATAACTGTGTGTTGGCTCCAAGGCAGAAGAGTGGTAAGGGGTAGGCAATGGGGGTTAGGTGACTTGCCCAGGGTCACCCAGCTGGGAAGGGTCTGAGGTCAGATTGGAACCCGGGACCTCCCGTCTCTAGGCCTGGCTCTCCATCCACTGAGTCACCTAACTACCCCTTGTTCGTGTACGTTTTAAACTGCCTAGATGCTTGGAGTGGGCCTTGCTTTAACCTTTCTGCCTCAAAGCTCCTACAAGAAGGAAGCCATTCTCTAGTTCTCACGCTGCTAGCGAGTGTCCTCTCCCTCTTCAGATGATCTGGAGAAAGATTCTCCATTTGACATGTTATAGCCCCAAGTGGACCGTAAGCTCCCTTAGGGCAGGGGGCTTGTGTTGTCCCTTGCTTGGCTCGGAATCTTTAGTGCCTGCCATAGAGCATACCACATAGTAGGCGCTTAGAGCTGGAAGAGACTCTCTAGAGAAGGGAAGGAATTGGCCCAAGTTCACAGCCACTAGGTGTCAGGGCGGAAGTTGAAAGCCGTGACTTTTCACCCCAGATCCGATGCTCTTTCCAGCACACCAATACCTGCTGGTGGGATCGTTTTGTCCAGGAAACGGTTCCTGGGACAATTTAAACCCATTTTGGTGTCGGCCCTGCAGCTTTTGCGGTCGGGGAGTTTTGAGGTCCAGATATCAGAATTCTGCTCATAGTAACAAGTGAAATAAATACATCCGTTTATCTCACATGCCAGGGACCTAAAGCAAATGAGTCCGTAACACGTTAACCCAAGATGACAATTGTTATTTCTTTTAATTTATTTTTTGTCTGCACGGGGAACCAGAGTATGTTTGGTGTGTGAAAGTGCCTGCATCCCCTCATTCCTATGCTATTCCTGCCCTGCCCCTCACCTCTTGGAGCCTTGCAAACGAATCTCAGTCCCTTTTGTCCTAGATGGGGATTTACTAAAGCTAACAGATTTGGGCTCTTGCTAACGTCCCCTCAGTGTGCCTCTATAATTCGGCTCCCTTTCTTCTTCCAGGTGGCCACTAGAAAAGCCTATGGCGCCGCCCTGGCTAAGCTGGGCCATGCGTGCGATCGAGTGATTGCCTTAGATGGAGACACCAAGAACTCCACTTTTTCCGAGCTCTTTAAGAAGGACCACCCCGAACGCTTCATTGAGTGCTTTATTGCTGAGCAGAACATGGTGCGTGTGTCAGGTGCTGGGGGTGTCTCTCAGGCAAGACATGCGGGCTTAGTCTTGTCCTCTAACTCAATGTTCTTTGGGTTTTAGGTAAGCGTGGCATTAGGCTGTGCCACCCGCAACCGGACCATTGCTTTTGCCAGCACCTTTGCTGCCTTCTTCACCAGAGCTTTTGATCATATCAGGATGGGGGCCATCTCTCAGTCTAACATCAACCTTAGTGGTTCCCACTGTGGGGTCTCCATCGGTATGTACTGTCTTATGACTAGGTGGAATTCTAATGTTCATTGTGTTTTACTCGCTTATAGGAAAAGCGTACGTGGTTACAGAGAAGAAGGTCCAAGATCCAGACCTGTAATTTCATTGGTGCAGGGAACTCCTGGTGTGAAAACTCCCTCCAAAGATCTTGATCAGCTGCTGATCTATAATGAATAACCCCTTAGTACCCCCAGACAAGTCTCCAAGCCTTTGTGATTTGTCCAGGGTCACACAGCTAGTATGTGTCAGAGGCAAGTCTTGACCCTATCTCTTCTTGACTGCAAGGCTAGCCCTCTGTCATTTATATCATGCTGCCCTTTTTATACCCCTTACCTTCTGTCTTAGAATCAACACTAAGTGTTGATCCCAAGGCAGAAGAGCAGTAAGGGCTGGACAGTGGGGGTTAGGTGACTTGTCTAGGGTCACACAGCTAAGATATGCTGCCTTTTAAGTTTTATCTAAGTCTTCTGAAAGAAGAAGATATGTGATGTTAGCTCATAAAGCTACAGGCAGCCTATTAGATAGACTATTGGAGTTTTATTATAATTTATAAATTAGATGATAAATTATTATCATTATAGATGATAAATTATATACTATTTTATAGGTAGATTATAAATTAGCCTGTCTTTATTAGGTGCCATATGTATGACCATTGCTGTGTTAGATCCTATGAATGGATGTATTCTGACCTTGGACAGAGTTATACATTATTATTTGTTTCAAAACACTTGTCTCCTGTCTTAGAATCAATATGAAATATCACTTCCAAGGCAGAAGAGAGGTAAGGGCTGGGCAGTTGGGGTTAAGTGACTTGCCTAGGGTCCCACAGCTAGGAAATGTCTTAAGGCCAAATTTGAACACAGGACTTCCCATCTCTCTATCCACTGAGCTATCTAACTGTCCCTGGGTTTACTTTTTAAAAAAGTATCTTGCTTAGATGGTATAGTAGTTTGCTGGCTTTTCCATTTTTTCCCTGAAGGACTAGAGAGAAGTCAGCTCACTGAAGAGAAAGAAGGTAACCCATTCTCAGGAAGGATACAAATAATGTCATAAGAAAGATCTGCCACTTAATGTCCCCAGCATATGGATAGTAGATACTGAATCAATGTTTGGAGTATTAGATTGAAGTGGTTGGTCTTATGATTCCCTCAGGTGAAGATGGGCCATCCCAGATGGCACTGGAGGATCTTGCCATGTTCAGAACTGTTCCCAATTGCACAGTTTTCTATCCAAGTGATGCTGTCTCTACAGAATATGCTGTTCATTTGGCTGCCAATACCAAGGTATATTTATATTTTATATCCTGTGACTTTGCTGAAGTTGTTAATTCTTTCTCTCAGGTTTCTGGTTGATTCTCTAGGGTTCCCTAGGTATACCATCATATCGTCTGCAAAGAGTGATAACTTTGTTTCCTGATTGCCTGTTTGAATTCCTTCAATTTCTTCTTCTGCTCTTATTTTTATCGCCAGCATTTCTAGAACAAAATGGTGATAATAGGCAGCCTTGCTTTACTCCTGATCTTATTGAGAAGGCTTCTAACCCATTCCCATTACAAATAATGCTGATGTTTTTAGATAGATGCCATTTATTACTTTAAGGAAAGCTCCATTTATTCCAGTATTTTCTAATGTTATTTTTTTAAATAAGAAATGGGTGCTCTGTTTTGTCAAAAGCCTTCTCAGCATCTATGGAAATAGTCATATGGTTTTTATTGTTTTTTTAATAGATATGATTAATTATGCTGATGGTTTTTCAAATATTGAACCATCCCTGCATTCCTGATATAAAACCCACCAGTACTCAGTGTTGATTCTAAGATAGAAAGTAGGGTCTTAAAAATAAATAAATAAATGCTTGTTCATGGTGTATGATCCTTATGATATGGTACTGTAACCTTCTTGCCAGTGTTTTATTTAAAAAATTTGCATCACTATTCATCAGGGTGGTTCCAAAGTATGTTTATAGCAGAGATTCTTATGTGTGATCTTGATCAAGTTACTTCACACTGTTTGCCTCAGTTTCCTCATCTGTAAAATAAGCTAGAGAAGGAAATGACAAACCACTCCATTTTTTCTGCCAAAAAAACCCCAAATGAGGTCACAAAGAGTTGGACACAAGTGAAAAACAAGGGAACTGAACCAAACTGGGCATGTTAATGGGTATTTATATTTCATTTTGATGGGGATGGCAAGGCATGTGCTATTCTGTGACCTCCGTGCCAACTTGTACCAGAATTATATTAGTGATGGTGAAAGTGTTTTTCATGTCCATCCTGGAGATGTCTGGATTGTGCCTGCTGGGCTTCCATCCAGTTTCCCATCCCTAAAGGAAGAAGGGCCTCATGATAGGCTGAAAGATAGAACAAACAGATACAATGCGTATCTGGCTATCATTCACTTATGGAAGATATTTTAGCATGTAGAGCTTATCTCTGATGAGATTAGCTGGGCTCCTCCTTGGTCTTATGCCTGAACACCAAGGCCATTGCAGCAATAAGTTTAATCAGACGTTATTTTGTGTTTTCTAAAGGTGTTAAGGTGCCTTATTCCTTGTCAGCTTTCAGCCCAAAATACAGACTTCCTTCCCTAAAAGGGACTACCATTAAGTCTGTCTTACTTTTTCCTACCTTTTCCTTTCTAGCTAATAATTTTTTAAAAATAATTTGTAACTTTGATTTCTGAAATGTAACTTGTGTTTTTTATATTGACTTTAGGGAATGTGCTTCATCAGAACTAGCAGACCAGATACTTCGGTGATCTATTCTCCCTTCGAAAACTTTAAGATTGGACAGGCCAAGGTAAAAAAGGCCTAGGCCCTCAGCGGTTTCCTCTTCTCTTGTCTTCTCGACTGTTTTCTACCTTGTGCTTTATCCTCTCTCTTCTGGAGCCTGCTTCTCCTCATGGATGGTTATCTCCCAAGCCAACAGCTCCCTCAGCTTTAGCCTTAAATGGAACCGTTTTTTAACTTTCCAAACTGCCTACAACACCAGTGTATGTTGGTTGAATTCTAGTTAAGCAGCATCCCCAAGGACCACTTCTGTGATGAGGGTGTGTGTGGGGGTTCATTTTCATTGCCTCTATAGCAACTTCCAGAGAAGTAATACATTCAGATGTTTGCGTTGACTGTTTAAGAGCCCATAATTATTTAAGCCAGTGCTCCAAATTGTTTCTAAAAAGCCAGTTGACTGTTTTAAGAGTTCCCACAAAAAAGTGTTTATATTTGTAGAGTCCATTGCTTGCCAGTAGGCAGCTTAAAAACAATGCCCTAAAACAGTGGTATTAAACTCAAATAGAGAGGGCGTCACTGATCTGTATATAGAGATCTCTGCATTTGCCTACTGATCTTGCTTTAAAATATAATGTTTTCTCCGCTTTATTGAATTTTTAAAATAGTTCCCAATTAAAAAAAAACCACAACAAACCCTCACCTTCTGTCTTAGAATCAATACTGTGTATTGGTTCCAAGGCAGAAAGAGCAGTAAGGGTGAGGCAATGGGGGTTAAGTGACTTGCCCAGGGTCACATAGCTAGGAAGTGTCTAGGAACAGATTTTGACCCAGGACCTCCCATCTCTAGGCCTGGTACACTATCCACTGAGCCACCCTCACTGCCCCTTTGCTATGCCATTTTGAAGAGAAACGTGAAAGTAAATCTGGCATTGAGAGATGGATTGCTTTGCCCTTCTGTGTCCTCAGGTCTCTGGGGTGTATCATGTGTGTGGGGAGCACTAGCATAAATAGAGGCTCTGAAATAGCTGAAGCAAACCTTTGAATTATTGCCATTTTGGAAGTTACTGTAGAGGCAAGTAATTTTAGAATAGGGAAGGCCTAAACATGTTTGTAGACAATGGGAGTAGTGCTAGAGATGGATAGATTGAAGATGATTGACTTGAATGGCAAGGGTTCCAGGGGAAAGGCAAGTTTTAGTTAAATAGTTAAATTGAAGGAAGGGTATTGTGTAAGCCTGAGGATGTAGGAGAGTTGAAGGATGACCATGGAGGTTCCAAAGGATGTGGACTCCTAGAAGGGTATTCAGGAAGATAGATACACTAATGGCACCGTTGGTGGTGCTGTGAACTGGTCCAGGCATTCTGGAGAATAATTTGGAACCGTGCCCAAAGGGCTATAAAATACCACAGACCATTAGGTCTATGCCTTAAGGAGATAAAAGGAAAAGGACTTACATGTGCACAAATATTTCTAGTAGATTTTGCTGCTAGGGCAAAGAATTGGAAACTGAGGGGATGCCTATCAATTGGGAAATAGCGGGCTGGGCAGCTAGATGCTTCACTGGATTGAGAGCCAAGCCTATAGATGGGAGGTCCTGGGTTCAAATCTGGTTCCAGACACTTCCTAGCTGTGTGACTCTGGGCAAGTCATTCAACCCTCCATTGCCTAGTCCTTACCATTCTTCTGCCTTGGAACCAATCCACAGTATTGATTCTAAGATGGAAGGCAAGGGGTCAAGAAACAAGTTGGGGGAACGACTGAGCAAATTTTGGTATATGAATGTGATGGAATGCTGTAAGGAATGATGAAGGGGATGATTTCAGAAAAACCCAGGAAGACCTATATGAATCGATGCAAAGTGAAGGTAGCAGAACGAGAACATTGATTGTACACAGTAACATCAGTAATGTAAAGATAATCAGCTATGAAAGGCTTAGTAACAATGATCAATACAGTGATCCACTGCAACTCCAAAAACCTTATGTGATGAAAATGTTACCCATCTCCAGAAAGAGAACAGATGAACTCAAGAATACAGAATGAAGCAGGGTTTTTCCTTTTCTTTATTTTTCTCCCATTTTGAAACAAGGCAGATGTGGAAATGTGATTTGCATGACTTAATATGTGTAATGGGTATCCTATTTCTTGCCTTTTCAATGGGTTGGGGAGGGGGTGGAGGAAGAGAGAGAATTTGGAACTAAAAATAAAACGAAAAGAAACCAAACCAAACCAAACCAGCAACTCCTAGAATATGAGATGCCATCTGTATCCTAACCTGTAGCCCTTCTATTTTAAACATTTTTGACAGGTGATCTATCAGAGTGCTGATGACAAGGCCACAGTTATTGGAGCTGGAGTTACACTCCATGAGGCTTTAGCAGCTGCTGCAGAACTCTCAAAAGAAGGTAATAGATTAAGAATGGAGAATTATATTACATAGAACTTAAAAAAAAAGAATTATGTTACACATTGGAGTAAAGATAGCAAGCCTTTGCCTGAATTGTTAGATGCTCTGGCTGATCTTTTTATTTTCGTTTCCCTCATTCCCAAAATATGCTGGCTATATCTCTTACTCCCTCTTTTGGTATTTCAGGTATTTCCATCCGCATAATTGACCTATTCACCATCAAGCCACTGGATCGTGCCACAATCCTTTCCAGTGCCAGAGTAACCGAGGGTCGTATTATTACAGTAGAGGACCATTATAAAGAAGGTGAGTGTTTTCACTCTTGCTCCTATCCAAAGTACTTTCTGGTAAAGTGACAGTGTAGAGAAATGGTTTTAGGGTCAATAAAGCAAATCATGGAATTTCTAAAGAACAACATAGGAGATAAACCTCTAGCATGTAAATGTTCAAATAGAAAATCTAGAACTAAAGCAAATTTCGAAGACTGATTTAAACACAGGAATCCCTCGAATTGAAAAATGTTGAACTGGGCCTCATTGACCTCTAGTCTGGAAACTTTCTTGGCTTTACCTCCATGCCTACTAGATAGGATAAAGTAGAGATTTTCAATGGGCAAAGTGGCTCCTAGAATTTCTAACATTCTTCCAGGCGATCTATCGGTGCCGATGAGTACTCTCTGTAAAGGCTGAGAAATTGTACTGTAGCCTCGTAGTAGTGCTATGAAACTGACTTGGGTTCTCATGACCTTGCCCTCTCTTTTCTAGGTGGCATTGGAGAAGCTGTGTGTGCAGCTGTTTCTGGTATACCTGGCATCAGTGTTCATCAGTTGGCAGTAAATGGGGTACCACGAAGTGGAAAACCTGGGGAGTTGCTTGATATGTTTGGTATTAGTGCCAAATATATCATAAAAGCTGTGAAATCAATTATGACCAACTGAAAGAAATCAGCATTGTCAGCTTTACTTTAAGAAGCTGACATCTTTGTGGAGTTTTCGAAGTCATAATTTCAAAGGTGTAGATTTTGTTGTTGTTTTTTTTTAAGAACAAGTCTAAATTAATGCTGTTTCTGTTTGTTCTTCAGCAACAATGGTTCATTATGTTTCTGTTGAGAGTATTTACTGTGCATAGAAATGCTTCTATAACTTCACTATATATTGTGTAAGTGTTCTGATAAGAAGGAACGGGAGTCAGGGGGAGGGAGAGTAGAGAGAACCCAGTTTCTTAAGCACATGTGTGTTCTTTTTTATTTGTAATTTTTCAATGTGTGAATTTATATGTGAACACTAAACAGTGTAGATGGCAAAGAAATTCTACTATTCCTTTTCTCTATTCCAAACTTTCATATACTACATACCTGTAACTCCCTGAATAGTGGCTTAATGAAGTTGCCTTTCAGTTTTCCTAAACTGTTTGCCTTCATTTCAAGTCTAGTTTTCTGGGACCACAAAGCAGGAAAGAGAGCTTTTATGCTGTACGGTTTCCCTTGCTGTATTCCTTCTGCAAGGAGATTATATCAAACAAACAAACAAAAAACCCCAACCCATTAGTTCTAGTTGATCTTGTGGTTTTTATGTGTTGTAAGCTCTTCTAACTGTTTCACTTCTAAGTGTTCAAACTAAAACTATTTACTTAATTATAGAAACACTGTGTATCTGTGGCATTCAATAAAAAGCATAAAAAAATTGATATTGCTTTATTGTTTCAGAATCTTTGTATTCTTGACTTGGGTCTACTTTCATTTACTCAAGGGTGGAAAAACTGGGTTCAGCAATTATTAATCAAAGTTTTTTTCTTTCAAACCTTAAAGAAAAATGACTGAAATTTTTTTTCAAACAAGTTTAACTGAATAATTGCTGTATTTCTGTAATGACCTTGAATGTCTTTCTATGTGTCTCTTTGAAGGTAGAATATACATGAAGAAGATACATGTTCAGGCATTTTCAGTAGTTTCTGACTTTTTGTGACTCCTATTTTTGGGAGGTGGTGTTGCATAATTTCTAACCATGGGAACAAATGCAATTTAGATAAATTCAGTCTCCAAGTCAAATGAAGGTAGGTTTATTTTAAGAGGGCCAAGTCTCACAATAAAGCTGGACTTCTGGTCAAGACCAAAAGACTCCACCATTGTGAGAGGCCTTCTTTTATACCCCCAAAGAATATCATAACTTACGAAATAATCCAAGGCAGTGATAAAAACAGAGAGATGTGGATTGGTTGAAGTGATCAGGAAATACTAGTCATTGGTAATAGAAGTCATTTCGTAATGACTTAGGAGTTGCTTGATAGAAGAGAGGGGAGTGGAGGAGCCTGGAGTAGTGATGCAAAGGAAAAGAGTGAGTGGTGTTGGGTGGTACCAGGTTTTGAACCCCAGGTCAGGCCTAGTGACATATACTAGATCACAAGTTCAAGACCATAATTATTGTTGAAGGTGCATGATATAGCAGTTTTGAAGGACGGGGCTGACACTAAGGCCTATGCTAAAGCAGTTATTTACTTAATTCAAAACCTTAATACTTATACTAGAATAATCACAAAAAGCCTACTAGAATCAATGACTTATGCTAACTATCTTAGAATTACAATTATGATTATATCAAGACTACTGCTAACATTAAAATCTAATCCTCATAGAAGGGAGTAGGGGGTTTTTCTCTCACAATGTTTCTTTTTTTTTTTTTTTAAACCCTCACCTTCCATCTTGGAGTCAATACTGTGTATTGGCTCCAAGGCAGAAGAGTGGTAAGGGCTGGGCAGTGAGGGTCAAGTGACTTACCCAGGGTCACACAGCTAGGAAGTGTCTAAGGCCAGATTTGAACCTAGGACCTCCTGGGTCTAGGCCTGGCTCTCAATTCACTGAGCTACCCAGCTGCCCCTTCTCACAGTGTTTCTTGCCAAAGATACTGCAGTGGTTTGCATTTCCTTCTCCAGCTCATTTTACAGATGAATATACTGAGAACAAGGGTTAAGTCAGTTGCCTGCCCAGGGCCACACATCTAGCAAGCATCTCAGGCTGGATTTGAACTCTGGAAGATGTCTTTCTGACTTCAGGCCTGGCGCTCTATTCAATGCAGCACCACCTAGGGACTGTAGGAGAGGATATGTACTATTAAGGAATGTTTTGATTGAGTACATGACAAAGGCAGGATTTGTACTCATGACTTTTTCACTCTGAAGCTGGCCACTATCTGCTAAGCCATGCTGCCTCTGGAGTTTTAATAATGCTCTCCTGGTTTTTTTCCGTATGCCCTTTGGTTCTTGTTAGTATATTCACCTTGGTCCCCCTTGTCCAAAACCCATTCTTGGTTAACTTTTTTTTAAACATTTTTTAAACCCTTAACTTTTGTGTATTGGCTCCTTGGTGGAAGAGTGGTAAGGGTCGGCCATGGGGGTCAAGTGACTTGCCCAGGGTCACCCAGCTGGGAAGTGTCTGAGGCCGGATTTGAACCCAGGACCTCCCGTCTCTAGGCCTGCCTCTCAATCCACTGAGCTACCCAGCTGCCCCTACTTGGTTAACTTTTACCAAGAATACAGGGGATTTGGCTACAGTCCCAAGTGGAACAAAATATGTGTGTGTGTGTGCGGACATATAAATTTAAATAAAAATTCACATATATGCAAAAAAAATCCACACATACAAATGTATTCATCAGGTTGGGGCTCTTTTTTTGGAGGAATAATTTGAGGAAAATGTGACACCATGTACAATGAATGATTATCCTATACAGCATGTTAATTAAAAAAGGTTTAAGAGTGCATAGGAAAAAAAAGTGCATAGGAATTCCTTAAGTTTTGTGCAATAAACTATTTTTGGTAAAGGGTTTCATATTTATTATTTGGGGATTCATTATAATATTTAAGTAAAATTTGTCTCTTTTGTTGAGGTGTGTGTTTTCATCCACAAAAAATGTTAAATGTTCCATGGAAATTCATTCATTTCAATAAGCTTTGCTGTCATTCTATCAGTTTTCAAAATGTTTTTAAATCTCTTTTTTTATTGAATTTAAATGACTGAAACAAGACAAAAAAGATGTAGCCATATATTTTGAGGGGCAGGGCCTGGAGTGAGGAAGACATCCTCTTGAGTTCAAATCTAGCCTCAGACACTTAGCTGTGTGACCCTAGACAGGTCACTTAACCCCATTTGCCCAAGTTTCCTCATCCAATGAACTGGAGAAGGAAATGGCAAACGACTCTAGTATCTTTGCCAAGAAAAATCCCAAATGGGGTAATGAAGAGTCAGACGTGACTTGACAACAGAAATATTGACAGTAACATTTTAAGGTTTTCAAAGTTTTTGACATACATTATTTCATTGGACATATACAAGAATTCTTGTAAAGTAGATGGGTTTTTTTAGTGTATAGAAGAGGAAACTGGAAGCTGAGCTTGTTGAAGCCACTAGTCCAGGGTCACCCAGTATCCAAGGCTGGATTTGAACCCTGGTCTTCTCGACTGCAAGGCCAGCAGAGGATCTATTACACTAGACACATTCTAGTCCCTGCAGTAAAGCCATTCTTTCTCAAGTCCAATGCTGTTAAACAGTGAAGGTTGCCATGAGTGACATTTTCAAGGACTTCGCCAACAGCCCCAATGTGGCATCTCTGGTTACGTTATCGACTGGAAGCAAAAAGATTCCTCAGGTTTGCTTGTGCAAGCTTTGTACAACTTTGGTTCAGCCATTTGTTCAGCTACCTGTGGTGGGGAGAAATGACCTATTGTCTTGGAAGAAATGGGCTGCCGAATGGGGAACTCAACTGTGCATGTCATGATGGCTGTACACCCTTAGCAGTAAGACTGCCCATCATGTGTATAGACCAGTGATTCCCAAAGTGGGCACCACCGACCCCTGGTGGGTGCTGCAGCGATCCAGGGAAGCGGTGATGGCCACAGGTGCATTTAGCTTTCCTATTAATTGCTATTAAAATTTTTTAAAAACTAATTTCCAGGGAGCTAAGGAATATTTTTCTGGAAAGGGGGCGGCAGGCCAAAAAAGTTTGGGAACCACTGATATAGACGAACCTGTTTTAGGTGTTACCAAGTGAGGGGAGACAGACTACACGAGGAGGAGTTCTTGTAAATGGTTCCAATAGAAGCCTGGGCCAAAGCCCACACTTTGCTTTCCATTTTATTTCTTCAGAGAGACAGCAGTTAGTGCATGGACTTTGGACGGAGAAGCTCTGGGTTCAAATACAACCCCTGACACTTTGGGCAAGCCACCTAATCTCTCTCTGCCTCGGTTTCTGCAACTGTAATAAAATTAGGATAATCCCAACCTTCTAGGGTTGTTGTATCAAATGAGATAACATTTGTAAAGTGCTGAGAACAGTGCTCTCTGGACATAGTAAGGACTGAATACATGCCTGTTGCCTTCATTCCCACTCAGGTGGAAACCTCCAAAGGGTAAGGATTGTGCCATGGTCTTCAGGGTGAACTCTACAGAGAGTGAATGTGAAGTAAGGATTGTTAACCAAATGAAATGATCACATGTCAAAAATCTTTTTTAAAGGAAATTCAAATACATTTGAAACTTCATTTTCTTGGGGGCAGCTATGTAGCTCAGTAGATAGAGAGTCAGGCCTAGAGAGGAGGAGGTCCTGGGTTCCAATATGACCTTAGACACTTCCTAGCTATGGAACCCTGGGCAAGTCACTTAACCCACACTGCCTCCCCCTTACCGCTCTTCTGCCTTGGAACTCATACACAATATAGATTCTAAGATGGATGTAAGGGGTTAAAAAAAGAAACTTCATTTTCTTTTCCATTTCTTGGAGGAAATGTGCTCCACATTCATGTGCTGCTATTTCAGATGTCAATGAGCTTTCAAGAAGTTTTCAGAAACCTCTGTCTTATTCCCTCTCATTGTAGCTGACAGATCCTAAGACAATGGTCTGTACATAGAAAAGACTTAAGTAATAGAAGCTGAATGAAAAGAGGAATGAGTGAATGGATGAGTGGGTCAGTGGGTTAAGAACTTCTCATTTCTATCACAGTGCACTAGAGAGACACACCTAATCCACACAAGCTTTTTGGACATTTCTCTCCATTTTGGGTCTCTCTGAAGTTCTGGCCCCCTTCTTCCCAAAATGGCAACTGGGGATACGTGGATGCCATGAACTCTACAGTCATTTTCTACTCTGTATTTTGCTATGCCCTTTGTATCCCCACCCTTTTAAGCTCTTGCATTATGATACTTAATTTCCATTCATATAAATAGGAATTTGGTATCTGATTATCCTTTGAAGACCTTGGAATTGGAGAATCATAAGGCTAAGGTGGGAAGGGACTTCAGAAGCCATCTGGTCAACCCCCTCATTTTATAGAGCAGAAAACTAAGGCATAGGGAGGGATTGTAGAATCCTACTAGTAAGCATCAGAGGTAAGATTTGAACCCAGGGCCCTCAGACTCCAGAGCTAGGGCTCTTTCTACTTTACCAAGATGGTGCTGCTTCTACCATGGAGTTGGCCCAAGATGTGGTGAGAGCTTGCCTATTTCTGTACATCATTAAGGCCCTGTCCCCTTTGGAGATGCCACAGTCATGTTTCCACATAAGACAGCCTTTCTTATTATGTGATACCCCATTCCAGTTGCCAGAGGATAACCTGACTCAGTGTCATCATAGCCATTTGCCAAATTCTTTTTTCAAATTGATCGGCTCTCATTTGGTCAATTTATTTTTTCTTTCAGCTTCCCATTCAGACTCTAATGTCCTCCATATGTCATAGAAAGAAATTCATTCTCCTAACCTTAAGAAACAGAAACTGAAAAAGCTATCCAACTCATGTCAGCCAGCCCAGTTGAATTTGTTAATGCTGCCATTTTAAATCTACTTTCTGCTGGCCCTCCTCCCTCCTTCCTCACTTGTACTTGGTAGAATTCCCCAGCTCCCATCAGAGCCTAGTCCAGTTGCTGCCTCCTCTCCCAACTGTTGCCCATATGGCCAGGGATTGGTATTCTCACCCTCTTGAAATTGCATTTTATTTGTTTATTTCCTTGGTAGATGTAGTTTGCTCCCACTAGAATATAAACCCCTTGAGTTAAAGGACTGTTCCATTTCTGTTCCCCCCCCTAAGCTTATTAGGGTTTTGTATACATTAGGTGCTTAATAAATGGTCATTGAATTAGATTGAAGGCTATCCCCCTACAATCCAAACTTGGCCTCTTCCTCAAATGCTGCCTCATTTTTCACATTTTCAACTCACTAAAGGCTGTAAAAATGGCATGAACTCTCTTATTTTGCTTGTCTACCCTTCAAGGAATGCTTTAGATGGGCCTTTATGAAACACTTAATCTGTTGCTAATTTTTATGTAAAGATTCCCTTGATCTTGTCAAGGCCGAGATAGAATGCTGCCTCAAATAACTCGATAGCTCTCTAACACTGGGGGGGGGGGGTTTCTCCTGCCCTATCTCCACCACCCTGAGTTCAAGTCTTGACGAAGACATGTAGGGGCTGTTTGGCCCTAGGCATGCCATTTAAATTCTTAGTCCCTTCTAAATTTCAGAGAAGGTACCAAGTGGCATTGATAGAGGGAGTTTCTATCAGGATACCCCTACACTGATAAAATAACAAGCCCAGTTTCCTAATCAGAGGGAACGAAAGATATATAGTCATAATGTGTGTATGTATATGAATGAATACATATATGTGAATGTATGTAGACATACATAGGTGAATGTGTTCATGGTATCTGCATATAATTTACAAATATATTTGTACATGTAAATGCATATTTGCAAATATATGTGCAAGTTCTGGGGTATATAGGGTTATGTTATACACACATAAAAACTTAGAAATATATATTTATATATAAAACTTACACATATTCCTTACAAATATATTTATGTGAAACTTATATCTATATGACTTACAAATATCTATTTATATAGCAATAGGTTTATACATTATATATATTTGTAAGTTCTGGGGTGTATGAGGTGTTTGGGGATGGATGACTAGTAGCTCTGGGATGAGGGCTTCCTGAGCCCTTTTCAGGGCTGTTTATCCTTCGATGGCTACCTGTCGCCCAGCTCTCGCCTGTGGCTCCAAGAAACCGTGGCATGTGCAACAGCTATACACTGGTAAAACCATCTGGGCAGATGGGCTAAACCAGGTTGAGGATAATTGACAGGCCTCATAGGGGGATGTCTACTCCAAGCATGTGGAGACATTCCCTGGCAAAAGGGGCAGATGAGGACAATTTGTTCCAAAGGCCATGAAGGAGGCTGAAGCAAGGCTGAACTGTGGAACACTTAGAGCTTGGTCAGACACGGAAGACGCCAAGGCCATCTACTGCATCTCGGGCCATTGCCAGTCATCATGACTTCTGTCTTGCCACAGGACTTGAATGACTCTGGGAGAGAAAGAGAGCAGGGCTGATGATTTTGCCTAGTTCTGCCTCACTTAAATCCAGTTCATGGGTGAGTAAAAAGACATCATCAGTGATGTCATTTTGGTCTTCTTTGAGTAAGAAGGACAACAACCAACTAACTATTCTTCCAGACTTTCTAGTTGGGAGGCAGAGTGGGGTCAGAACCCCTTCCCCTTCCCCCCAGGTTTTGAGAAATAAAAATGACCTAGGCTTTTGAGAGAAGAATGGGTTTGTCCTATCTAAACTATAGTTTCCTTGGGCATAGGGAGCAGCTTTCTTCAGTTTGGGGCAACATGCCCTCAGGCCTTGCTCCTTTCATCTCTAAAATGACTTTATTGAATACCTTTTTTCTAGCTAATTAGCTGTGACCTTGGGTGGGCCCAAATAGTCAATTTCTCCTTACCCTTTACTTATCTTTGTGGGCTAGGTGAAAACAAAAGAAATGATCAATTCTTGCTCTTTTTTTTTTTTTGTGGGTTCGGTGAAAAGGAAAGGAAATTATCAGTCCTGGGTCTTTTTTTGGGTCTTAATCTGTGATTTCATCTAGGTGGGGAAATTCTGGTGTGGAAACTCCACAGAACATCGGGGGAGAGAAGAGAATAAGCATTTATTAAGCCCTTTACTTATTATGTGCCAGGTGCTTTCCCACTACCTCTTTTGATCCTCATAAAGACCATATGAGGTGGGTGCTATTATAATCCTCATTTTACAGTGAGGGAACTGATGCAGGAATAGGCTAAATGAATTCTCCAGGGTCACACAGCTAGTAGTGTCTGAGGCCACATTTGAACTCAGATCTTCTTGACTCCCACTGTGCTGCCTAGCTTCCTCCAGCAGCAATTCATTTGTACCCTAACTATTAGAGGCAACATGGTATAGTGAGTATAATACTAGACCTGGAGTGAGGAATCCCTGAGTTCAAATCCTGCCTCAAACCCTCAGTTTCTTTATCTGTAAAAAGTATGGTAATTGAACTTCAAGGGTTTGATGTAGGGATTGGATGAGGTATGGGATGTAAGTTGCCTTGTAAACCATTGGCATTAGTGTGAGCTCTTTTTAGGGTATCACCTGGAGTACAGAGACCTGGTTTTGTATGTTACCCCTAATGTCTAGCACATAGTAGGTACAGAATAAAGGCTTGTTGATGTTTACACAGCCAATGTGTTAGAGAAAGCACTTGGACTGAAATCTAGTGGTCTTGGGCCAGCCCTTTAGCTACTTTTCCCCACTGCAGGCTCTGTTGTTCTAAGTGGGCTTCCTTGGTTAATTTGGCCTTATTCTGCTTCCCTCCCTAAGGATGGCCATTCTTCTGGTGGATCAGCGTCCCTAAACCTGTGACCCTTCTTAGGGGTAGGGAGGGAGCCCTGGGGGCGGCCCCACCTCTAACCTCTGCCAGGGTGTGTGTGGGGACGGGGATTTCTCCTGGGCCTAGGATCACTTCCACACAGCCTAAATCTTTCCCCAGTTTTACATTCTCGTCCTCTCCAATCCACAACAACCCTAAGGACTGGGTGGGGGAGGGAAGAGCGGCGGGTCTGGTGCCTTGGAGGGCTTCCTTAACTCACCACCACCCCTCCCCCGGTCCTAAGTGAGGGCTCCTCCTTCTCCCCCCACCCCACCCCCACACCCCCGCGCGCCATCCGGGGGCTTCGTCTTAAGGGTCCCAGTTAGGTCGATGACCCCCTACATAGCCGCCAATCGGGGGCCTGCGCAGGCCGCCCTCTGCAGAGCCTGTAGCCAGCTTCAACACCCCGTTCCCACCCTCGCTTCACACCCGGCCCCTCCCTATCACGTCCGCCTGCCAGGGGTGGGACAAGGCCTCGGGGGCGGGTCCAGACCTGAGGAAAATGGGGCCGAGACTGCGGCTAGACCGTCGGACCGAGCGAAGCACTGCGGCGTTGAGGGGAGGGACTTGGGTGGGTCCGAAAGAATGCATTTCTCATTGGTTCCCTCGACGGCAGTCCCGCCAATCAGCTTTCCTGCTCTCGGAGAGTTTCGCTGGGGGGATGGGGCGAGAGAAGGGGGCGGGACAAGCGAGTTGGCAAATCAGTGGCCTCGAAGTGGCCCGAGGGGACCGTTAGACGCTAAAGGAATTTCAAAGCTGCGCCTGGGCCTCAGCGGGCTGAGGGAGCGGCTGCAGCGGCCTCCGGAGGTATGCTAGTGTGTGCAAGTTGGGAGGGGGCTCCGGGGCTGGTCTGCGCCACGGTGGAACCCCGCTCCCTCCGACCTCGGGTGGAGCTCGGAAGGGGCGGGGGAGGGGGGCGTGGCTCGCACCCTAGCCCTGCGCACGCGCACTAGTGCGGCCCGGGGCTGCGGGGGCCACGCGGCTGCGCCGGCTACCTGTGGCTGTCAAGTCAGTCCGCCCACGTCTGTCTAGGCTGCGGGCTGGAAGGCTTGCCCCACCCAGGTAAGAGGGAAAAGCAGCAGCGCAGCTCCTTTGGGTCTGGCAATCGGACGCTCCCATGAAAAGGTAAGGTGGCAAATTGGGAGACGAGGGGTCCATAGCGAGATGTTTGTTAACTGATCCTGAGCCCCAGCCTCGTCCTTGCGGCCCCACCCTAGGTGGGGCGGGCTCGTGGCACAAGAGATTCGTTTTCCTCCTAAAACCTACCAAACCATGGAAACAACTGCATTGGACACTGACCTGGACTGGCACAGTGCCTGGCACATAGCAAGCCTTAATAAATGCTCGTTGATCATTTATTTACCGACAGCTCCTTTTCTCTCCCCACCCTCTCCCCAGCTAATCTTCCTGCCCTGATGTAGAGGAAAATGGTGCCACTGTGGTAATCCTCTGCCATCTCTAGAACTAGCAAAATCCTGTCACCTTTAACCTGTAGTTGCCAAGTCTGTCGATAGGCATTTATGAGATGCCTACTATGTGCCGAGCACTGGGGAAGGAGCCCATGGTCTAACGAGCAGACAGATATGCACAAACAAGCTATGGGTTTATTAGGATATGTTGTGTCCTAATAAATGGGAGATAACAGAGGGAAGGCACTAGAATGAAGAGGGGTTGGGAGGAGGAAGGCTTCCGGTAAAAGATGGAAGCTGGGAGCCAGAGATGAGAAGGGAGAGGGTTCTGGGCATGAGGGACAGCCAGAGAGAATGTCTGGAGCCAAGAGATGGAGTGTCTTGTTCATGGGACAACCAGAAGGTCAGTGCCTCTGGATCGAAGATTACGGGAATAAGGGATAACGTCAGGGAAGAAGAAGATGTAAGAAACATGGAAAGGTAGGAGGGGACTAGGTTATGAAAGGCTTTGAATGCCTAAAAGAGAGAGGATTTTGCATTTGATCATGGTGGCATTTGGAAGCTTCTGGAATTTGTTGAGTGGGAGGGGGGAGATATGGTCAGACCTGCGCTATTGGAAAATCTCTTTAATGGCTGAATGGAGGAGGGATTGCAGTAGGGGCAGCAGACACACCAGCAGGCTATTGCAATACGTAATGAAGCCCTGCACCAGGGTGGTGGCACTATCCGAAGAGAGCATGTCTGAGAGCTGTTGCTAAGGTAAAATCGACAGTCCTTAGCAACAGACTGGATATGGGAGGGGTGAGAGATAGTGAGTAGTGGAGGATGACTCCTAGGTTTAGAGTCTGAGAAACTTGGGAGGAGGATGCTGCCCTCTAGAGTAATAGGGAAGGGAGGAGAAGAGGAGGGTTTAGGGGGAAAGATAATGATTCACACTGGAAGACGTTGAGTTCAAGATGTCTTCCTGGCATGTGGACATTGGAGATTGGAGGTGAGCCCAATGGCTAGGGCAGAAGAGGTAGATTCGAGACCATTGGTGTAGTTATGGCAGTTAAGGGGAAGGTTGAAGGGGTTGAAAGATAATGATTCGATTTTGAAGATGTTGAGCTCAAGATGTCTTCCTGGAATTGGGACATTCCAGATTGGAGGTCAGCTGAATGGTTAGGGGAGGATAGGTAGATCTGAGAATCATTGGAGTCAAGATGGTAATCAGATCCATGGGAGGTTGCTGAGCCGTGTTTAGCCCAATGCCCTAGTAGGCATTTAGTTGATTTCTGATTAATCGGTTGCCAAGGGAATTGGTATAAAGGGAGAAGAGAAGGGAGCCCAGCCCAGAACCCTGTGAGACATCTAGGGTTAGAAGATGTAATTTGGAGAGGATCCAGCAAAGCAGAGTAAGAAGGGGCAGTCTGATAAGGAGGAAAAATCCGGAGAAAGTGGTGTTCCGAAAACCTAGAGAGAAGAGGGTGGTCAACCGTGACAAAGACTACAAAGGTCAAGAAGAATGAGGAAGGACAAAAGGCCGATTGGATTGGATTTGGCAATCGAGATCATTGGTGATTTTGGAGAGAGCAGTTTCAGAGGAATGATGAAGTCAGAAGCCAGATTGTAAGGGGTTAAGAAGAGAGGAGAGGAGAGAAAGTGAAGGCATCTATGGTAGACGGCTTTTCAAGGAGTTTAGCCACAAAGGGCAAAATATGTTTCAGGATAGGGGAGATATGGACATGTTTGTAGGCAAGAGGAAGATGGGGAGATATTGAAAATAAATGATAGAGTGAGAATGCAAGAGGGGGCAGTCTGTTGGAGGAGACAGGAAGGAATGAGGTCATTTGAACAAGCAATGGTATTAGCCTTGGTAAGGAGTGAGGTCACACCTTTTCAAATGCGACAGAGGTGAAGGAAGAGAGTAGCCGAAGGAATTTGAGTGATGGGAGGCTAGGAAGAATGGGTGGAGTTCACAGCAAATGATTTCAATTTTATCAATAAAATACCAGGGCAGGGTCTCAGCTGTGAGAGATTTGGGAGGGGAGGGGGGAACGTGGGAGGTTTGTGGAGGGATGGCTAGCTTTGGAAGAGCCCATGTAGAGAGTGGGAAAGTTGATAACCTGGCTGACTGCTCCCTATTCTCCTTTGCAGGCTCTTCACCCCTGTATATACCCCAAGGTTCTATTGTGGGCCTTCTTCCCTCTCTATTCACAGTGACCTCATCAGCTCTCATGGGTTTCATTTTCTCTAGACAGATGGCTCTCAGATCTTTGTCTCCAATCCCACATCATCAGCTGACTTTTGGACATTTCCAACTGGATGTCTCGTAGACATCTTAAATTAAATCTATCCCAAAGAGAGCATGCTATCTTTCTCCCCATTCTTCTTTTATCTCACTTCCCTGTTTATGTCAAGGACATCACTGTTTTTCTAATTTCCCAGGTTCCGAACCTCGGTTCCTCATTCTCTCACTTTCTATATCCTTTCGGTTGCTAAATCCCATCATTTCTTCTGTAACGACATGTCACGTCCATCTCCTCCCATAGCTACCACCCAAGTTCAGGCCTCCATCCTCTCTTATCTAGACTATTCTAACAGCCTCCTAATTGGCATCCCTGCTTCTAGTCTTCCTCCTCTTCAATCCAGCCACCACACAAGTGCCACACTGATTTTTGTAAAGGGCAAGTCTGACTGCGTCATTCCCAGAACTCATCTTTTTGGCTTTTTTAAAAGAGCTTTTATTGATGTGTTTTGTTTCTTACATCACCACAGTTATCCCATATATCCCTCCCTTCCCCCTCCCACTCCCTGAGAGCCATCCTATATGACAAATGATAGTTTTTAAAAACCCTTACCTTCTGTCTAAGAGGCAATATGATTCTAAGGCAGAAGAATGGTAAGGGCTGGGCAGTGGGGGTTAAGTGACTTGCAGGGTCACCCAGCTGGGAAGTGTCTGAGCTTAGATTTGAACCCAGGACCTCCCATCTCCAGGCCTAGCTTTCTGCCACCCAGCTGCCCCATGGCATAGACCCTTTTTAAAATCCTTACCTTCTGTCTTAATTGATTCCAAAGCAGAAGAGTGGTAAAGGTAAGGCAACGTGCCCAAGGTCATACAGCTAGGATGTGTCTGAGGCCATATTTGAATCCAAGACCTCCTGACTCTATCTTCCGAGCTAGGAACTACTCCCTAATGATATTTTTTTTTTAAGAGAAGAAAAAAAGAGTCAGTATAATTTATTGGGAAAGTATGAAAATCTATGCAAAGTGTAACCCCGGTGGACCCCCTGCCTCCACAAAGGGGAAGCTTGCTGGTGTTTTCTCCCATCTCCCTATTCTAGTCCCACTTGATCTCTATCATTTTGTTACTTTTCCTTTTGATTTTTTGATGTGTCATTGTTCCCCCATTTACATTTTTATAGTTCCTGGGGATGTTTTTTTAGGCTCTGCTTACTGAATTCACTCCACAGTTGTTCCTAAAGATCTCTCCATGCTTCTCTCTATTCATCACATTCATCATTCCTCCCCATACAGTAGCATTCCATTCCATTCATGGACCACATTTTATTTAGCCATTCCCCAATTGATGGGTATTTACTTTGTCTCCAATTCTTAGCTATCACAAAAAGTGCTGCTAGAAATATTTTGGACTATGTGGGGACTTTTTTCTTATCGATGGCTTCCTTGGAGGATAAGCCCAGTAATGGAGCCTCTGGTTCAAAGGGTATGGACATTTTAGTCACTTTGTTTACATAATTCAATTTGCTTTCCCAAATGGCTGTACCATTTCATAGTTCCACCTACAGTGTATTAGTGCGTATTGCCATTTTTTGTCATTTTTGCCAATTTGCAGGGGATGAGATCAAACCTCAGGGCTGTTTTGATTTTGCATTTCGTTTATTATTCGTGATTTGGAGCATTTTTTTTCATGTGGTTGTGAATACTCTGCAGTTCTTTTGAGGGCTGTTCATACTTTTGACAATTTGTCTATTGGAGAATGGCTTATATATATGTATTTATGCTTATATATTTATTAATTGTTTATATATCTTAGGTGCCAAGCTCTTATTGGAGGAATTTGATGCAAAGATTTTCCCCCATTCAACTACTTGCCTTTCTTAGCAGCTAATAGGTTGATGTTGTCTATGCCGAACCTTTTCAGTTTTGAGGAATCAGAATTGCCTGTTTTATCTTTGCAGTTGCCTCTATCTCTTGTGTGGTTATCTCTTACCCCATGGGGGGGGGGGAGAGGTGTATGATCTGATCTGTTTCTCTTCTAATTTTTTTGAATGTGAAGGTCACTTAAATCCCCTTCGAATGTATTGTGGAGCAGAGTAGAAGATATCGATAGTTCTAAGCCTGATATTTACCAGACTACTTTGCAGTTTTCCCAGCAGTTTTTAGTGCGATAAGGAATTTTTTCCTTGGCAATTTCTGCTTTTTACTTTATCAAACACTGGGTTATTAAGTTTCCTTGTTTCTGATGCTCTCTTGTCTAGGCTTCTTCATTGATCTCTATCTCTTTTTTAACCAATACTAGATGATTTTGAGGACTGCTGCTTTCTGACCTAGTCTGAGATCTGGAAGTGCTGTTTCCCCTTTCCCCTTACTTCTTTCATCATCTGCCTTGCTAGTCTAGCTGTTTTGTTTTTCCGAATGAATTTTGTTATGATTTTTTCAAGCTCTGTAAAGTATGCCCTTGGTAAAATAAACCAAAGGAGTTAGACTCTATAGACTGAGGCTTTAATTGGGCAGGATCAGAGGATGCTTGCATCGGGACACCATAGATACTGTCATACCAGAGTGCCGAATGCCCATTACCGCATAAAGGCTTCTAAAACAAAAATCACAAAGGGGAGGGAGATAGAGGAGAGCACACAAAATACAGAAAAGGGTGAATGACATCATGGGATTAAATACAAAATGATTGGTTACCAAGGTGAGGTGCAGGGACCGACATGATCAGTCAGAAGTTGGGTGCCTGGTGGCTTGCCACCCCTTCTTTTCCCCTGGGCCTAAGAAGGGCTCATTGTTGGAGTCAGATGCCAGAGAGCAGCCCGTACTTTTGTATCTTGAAAGATAGCTTGTTGGCCAAAGATGCCAGCCCCTCCCTTTCTTTTTCATACGGTCCTCCAAGGCCAGCAAACATTCCTCGTTCAGGAAAAGATCTGTGGTTAAGCATGAGAGCTGGATTTCTAAACTTAACCCATTATAGACCAGCTGAACTTTGAACTGAGTTCAGAAACACAGAGCCCTAAAGTTAAGCAAGTGAAGGTACCTTAACAAGTATATGTAGCAAGTAAAAGCAAGGCTTTGGTCCTCAGCTTAGGTCTGCAGATTGGTCAGTCCAAAGCCTTTTCTAAAAATGGAAATTCTGCTAGGAGAGTGGCAGGATTCCGTTTATTTCCACAAGCTTTAAAGCACTAAAAGTGGAAATTAAAATGAAAAAAAAAAACCCTTACCTTCTGTCTTAGAATAAGTATTGATTTGAAGGCAGAAGAGAGGTAAGGGTTAGGCAGTTGCCCAGGATTGCATAACCAGGTAGTGTCCAAGGCCAGATTTGAACCCAGGTCCTCCTGCCCGACTCCAGGCCCTGCCTTCTATCCACAGTGCTACCTAGCTGCCTAATTAATTTTGATAGTATTGTTATCTTTACTATATTGGCACAGGCTAGTCATGAGCGCTGAATATTTTTCTAGCTATTTAGGTTGTTGTCCTTTATTTTTTTAAGAAGCAACTTGTAATTGAACCTATTTTTGTGTCTTTTATGTGTTTTGAGAGATTGCTCCCCAGAAATTTATACATTTTGTAGTTATTTGGAATGAGATTTCCCTTTCCATTGCTGCTTCTTGTGTTGTTGTTGTTGTTGTTGTTATTTATTTATTATATAGAAATTCTATTGAAGGATTTCGTATGTAGCCTGCAACTTTGCTGAAGCAAAATCATCATAGCCATCAGCAAATAGGGATAGTTTTTTTCTGCTCTTTACTTATCATTATTCTTTAAATTCCTTTCTCTTGTCTTATTGCTATTGCTAGAATTATGTCAAATAATGGTGTGGGGAGTGGGTAATGTTGCTTCACTCCTGTGTTTATTGGAAAAGGTTCTAATGTATTCCATTGCATATGATGTTTGCTTTTGGCTATAGATAGATGGTTTTTATGATTTCTTGGATAAAATCCTATAGTCTTTTTGATAGGATTTTGCTTAAAATTTTTTTAGGTAGACTTTATTATGTTTCCTTGGCCTACCCATCAGTAATGAATATTTCTACTATTATTTAGATCTGTTCTGTTTTTATTTGTCTGAAAAGTATTTTGTAATTGTGTTCCTTTAGTTCTTGGGTTTGTCTTGGGAGGTAGATTCCCAAGTGTTTTATATGTCTGCAATTATTTTAAAAGGAATTTCTCTTTCTAGCTCTTCTTGCTGGGTCTCATAGTTTTTTAAGTTGAGTCTTCAGGGTTCCTTAAGTATATCATTATATCATCTGCAAAGAGCCATAGCTTTATTGTTACCTATTCTCATTACTTCAGTCTCTTTTTCTTCTCTTAACACTATAGCTAGAATTTCTAATACAGTGTTGACTCAGTGGTGATAATCATTCCTGATCTTATTAGGAAGGTTTCTAGTTTATCCCTTCTTAATGTTTGCTCTTGGTTTTAGGTAAATATTCCCATGCCTTCTGGTGTTTTTATTTGGTAAAAAAAGCTTTTTCTGCATCTATATGAAATAATTATATGATTTTTTTTGGGTCATTTTTGCTCTCGATAAGGTCAGTCATGGTTATAGTTTCCTTAATATTGAACCAACCCTGCATTCGTGCTATAAATCCCACTTGGTCATGAGGTATATCCTTTGTGATATATTTCTGTAAACTCTTTGCTAATATTTTATTGAAAGTGTTTACAATCTATTCAGTAGGGAAATTGATCTATAGTTTTCTTTCTCTGTCTTTGCTCTTCCTGGTTTAGGTATCAAAACCATATTTGTGTCATAGAAGGAATTTGGTAGGACTCCTTCCTTACCCATTTTTGATACAGTTTACCTAGTATTGGCACTGTTTCTTTATTTTGTTATCTTTGATTTGTGGTTCCTGAATCAATTTCAATTCTTATCGCACTGTGGTCTGTAAAAGATGTATTGACTATTTCTGCCTTTTTACATTTGTTCGCAGTATCTTTGCCCTTGTACATGGTTAATTTTTGTAAAAGTTCCATATGGTGCTGGCCATTAGAATAACCATAATAATATAATAATCATAATAAATTATTATTAGAATAATAATAATATTGGAATAACTTTATATAATAAATGCTTATTGTGTGACTTCAAGTTATATAGCAGTAAGGGGGCTTCTTGTACATCCTTCCCCATTCAGAAATTTTGGCAGCATTTCTATTTCTGAAGTAAGTAAAACTTAAAACTGTACCAAGACTTTTGGGACAGTCAGTAATTCACTTGTATTTGACTTGTACCCACAGTCAAAATACTTACTATATTTTTAAGAGCTAAAGAATGTGCTTATTGTTGTTTCAAAAATCACTTCATATTTCCTTTGATTAATTTAGAACATGGGTGATTTAAAAGTTTTTTTTTTATCTGCAACAAGCATTTATTAAAGGTTTGTATTATATGACCCTCTATTGATTACGGCATTGATTTTCCCCCTCCTGACTCCCTCTTCTATGATTCAATGATCCATTAGAGAGTGAGTGAGAGGGAAACAGTTTGTTTTTCTATTATATCTGCTTATGAATGAAGATGCTGCATTTTCTCTTTCTCTTCCTCCCCCCCCCCTTTTTTTATAGGAATAGTGGCGATGAGTGACTAGCCTTGTTTGCCATGTCTTTAAAACAACATTATCAAATCTTCTCACTGGACTGCTTTGTCTCTTGAACCCTCCCTATTTTCCTGGGCTCTTCTTATGCACTCTCCCCCCCTCCCAGCCTTTTTTTTTTTTTTAAGCTGGTAACTATCATATGTTTAGGTTTTTTTCCATATGAATCTTGCATTTGTTTAACGGTCTCTTCAGTAAATCTTCCCTTTCCTCAAGGGCTTCTCCTGTGACGATGCACTGACTCTTGGCTTGTGCTCGGCAGGCAGGGGCCCACCTTATCCCCTATGGAGCAGGAAAGGATCTTGTCACTTCTGAGAGCAGAAGTGGAAAGGTTATCCAGCGAGCTGCAGGAGACAACCCAGGAGAAAGTCCAAGCCGCAACGTACGGCCTGGCAGTGCTCGAGGAAAATGCCGACTTGAAACAGAAATATGGGGACCTGGAAACAGAGCTAGAGTCCCATAGGCTGGAACTCCATCAACTGAAGGAGGTAAAGATCAAACAGGGCTAGGCTGGGCCCTCAGAGCCATCTGTGGCTCGGGATGGGGGGGAGGCACCAATGTAGCAAGTTTGCCGTACTGAGACCTATGAAGGCCAGCTCTGTCTCTGTACTTTTTTTGAAACAAAAACAAAAAACATAAACAAACAAAACCACCAAACCAAACTTTTTAAAGGTGACCCTTTGATAAATTTTCCTTGCTGACTTCTTGAAATATGTTTAACTTAGATGTAGAGGGTTTTTTTTGGTGGGGGGGGGAGATTTTTTTATTACCTAAATTGTAAGCTCTTTAAAGGCACAGACGTGCCTTCAGATTCCACATAGGTACACCGTAAAATAGTGCTGGCTTTTTTTTAACCTTTACTTTTTGTCCTAGTAACAACTCTAAGACAAGGGCTAGGCAAATGGAGTTAGTTACCTGTGACTTGCCCGGGGTCACATAGCTAGGAAGTACCTGAGGCCACATTTGAACCCAGGTGCTCCCGATTCCAGGCCTGGCACTCTATGCATTTAGCAACCTAGCTGGCTCTACCTTTTTTTGAAAACCTTTACTTTCTACCTTAGTATCTATTCTGAGAATTAAAAAAAAATTTTTTTTTTAATCCTTACTTTCTCTCTTGGTAATAGCTCCAAGATAGAAGGGCAAGGGCTAAGCAAATGAGGTTAAGTGACTTGCCCAGGGTCACCCAGCTAGGAAGAGTCTGAGGCCAGATTTGAACTCCAGGCCTGGCGCTCTATCCACTGTGCAGCCTAGCTGCGCCTAGTGGTGCGTTTTTAGCTCTTACCATTCTTTTCTCTTCTTTTAGTATAAGACCTGGTAGCAGTACTTTTACTAACTTGCCTGGCAAAGTATTTCAGTCAATGGAAAAAATTATATTAGTTGAGAAGAAACATCCCTCAGGGTTGTGATTTAATATTGAAACATCCTACGTCAAGCTTCTTAGCTGTAAATCCCATATTTAGTCTGCCTCTAAAATGGCAGTCTTCTGTGTCCATTCTAGGCATTAGCAGAATGTCATAGCAACCATAAGCGGGCCACATTTGATGGAGAGAACAGAGAAGAATGCTTACTGCTGGAAACAGCTTCCAAGGAGGCAAAGCTGATGGAGAGAATTGAAGAGTTGCAGAATGACATTAAACAAATGAGATTTCTTGTGACTAACACATCTGCAGAAAATGATCGCCTTTCTTCCATAATCCAGGAGCTGAGAAAGGTGTGTGTCCGTAACTCTCTTGCTTTCCTGGGTGTATGGGCACCGCTCCAAGCTTGTGTGGGGGACAGCTTAGATAATTCAGGAGAGACCTGGGCTTGAATTCTCGCTCTACCACCCCTGAACTGTGTGACTCTGGGAAAGTCACTTAAGATTCTCTATACCTCAATTCCCTAATTAGTTAAATAAGGGTAAGAATGCTTCCTCACAGAGGTGTCATTAATACAGTCCTTAGAGTTTGATCAAATACCATATAAAAGAGTTTTTCTTAAGAAAAAGTTCAATTCTGCTTGAAATCCTCAGTTTGCACACAAATCCTCTGCTGCCTTAATTGCTTTAGATTTTCATCAAAATTATGAAAATAAGAGACTGTCAAAGATGGCAGAGTAAGAAGAAATATATAGCCCAACTCTCTCCCACAATTGCCCCAACAAAGGACAAGGAAATATTCTTAGCACCAGACTGAAGAAGGCCATTTTTTTCCAGCACAGGGAGATTAACCAGAAGCATGTGGGCACTGGGGAGGCAGTCCAGTTGGCAAGGCCCATGCAGAGCCTTCTTTCAGATAGAATGAAGCTGGGGCCTGAAGCTGTATCAGTATGACCACAGAGCAGGGTTGAGGAAGAGTGGAAGATGGGCCCTGAATCTGTGTACCAAGTCAGGAAGTGTGCACCATGGGGAGCCTCTAGCTCTGTTTCTCTGACCCTGGAGCAAGACTGTGATTCAGCTCATAGTCTTGAAGCTGAGTAATCAAAATCATGAACAGAGACTAGGGACAAACCTGCAGTTGTATTGCTCAGAATCTGCATATCCTTCCTACTAGCTGATGGGCTAGAAACTGTCTACTGGAACTCCAACCAGAGGCAAGCCTGCAGTTGTGTTGCTCAAATGAGAACATGTGGAGAGAAATGAAAGTTGGTAATTCCCTGATCTGAACTGCCTATAGCACCTTTAAAAAATGCAACATTCAGTACCTGGAGAAGCAGTGTCAGGACCCCTGAGAATACAGCTTGGGTCCAAACAAGGCCCTGACCTTCTCTCCAGAAGTGTATAGAGTCTGGCCATTGCACAAAGTCCCAATTCAGGAAGTTAGGCTGGAAGGGGTAAACAAACAAAAACTCCCACTATAAAGAGCTATTATGGAGCCAGAGCCACCCAAGACACCAACTCAGAACAAGAGAAGAACACCACAACATATGTAAGCCAAAGCCTCAGTGAAAAATATTACTTGGTCTCCAACTAAGTAATAAAGTAGAAATTTTGAAAATTAAAGAGTAGATTAATAAATTGAAAGCAAAAAGACCATCAAATTGGTAAATAAACTAGGAGCTGTTTTTTAAAAGCTAATAAAATAAATAGCTAATCTGGTTTTTACCAAAAGATATTGGTATTAAAAAAATGAAAAATATGACAACCATATGAAAAATGCTTTAAATACTAATAATTAGAGAACTGCAGATTAAAGCACACATGAGGTTCCATTTCATACCCATCAGATTAGCAAAGATGACAAAAAGGTAAAAGACAAATGTTGGAGGGACTGAGGGAAAATAGGTACACTTGTGAACTGTTGATAGGGCTCCCAACTGCTCTAGCCATTCTGGAAAGCAATTTGGAACTGTGTCCCAAAAGTCACTCTAAATGATGCTTACCCTTTGACTCATTTTTACAATCAGCAGACCTTATACCCTAAAGCTATCAAAGAAAGAGAAAAAGGATCCATGTGTAAAAGCATACTTAGAGAAGCTTATTTCAAAAGTAGCCAAAAAACTGGAATCTAAGGAGGTGCCAACCTACTGTGGTACGATTTAACAACTTGTAGTATGTGATTGTAATGAAATATTATTATGCCATGAGACATGATAAAGTGGACATTTCAGAGGAAACTGAGAAGACCTCTGTGAACTGATGCAGGCTGAAGTCAGCAGAACTAGGAGGACAATTTATGCATTGACAAGAATATTTTAAAAAACAACAGCAAACAACTTTGAAAGACTTTAGACCTCTGATCAATGCAAAGATAAACCATGAGTCCAGAATCCTGAAGGTAAATCGCACCACCCACCCTCTACCAAGGAGTTGGTGGAGTTAAAGTGCTGAATGAGACAGATACATTTGTTATGACAATTTTCTTTTTTTAAAAATTGATTTTGAATAAAGAAAATGAAAAAAAGTATACTAGGGAGGGAAGGGTAGGAGAATTTACTATTTCACATGATCAGGATGCATATGACCATAAAAATGAGGAATCGGGGGTAGAAGGAATAAATATTACTTAAATTTCATTTCACCTGAACCTATCTAAGAATGGTAAAATGAACACACACACACACACACACACACACACACACACACAGAATTTGGTATAGAAGTACATTTAAGGCTGAATTTGATGGGCCTCTTCTGTAATCTCTGCTAAGCAGGGCAGTTGAGGATAGTGGATCACTTGAGCTTGGGGAATCTGAGATGCATTGTTCTAAAATCCTATCTAGTGTCTACAATAAGTCCAACACTAATGTGATGGGCCCCTGGGAAGGGAGGGCAACTGCGTAAGAAGGGGTGAACAGGCCTGGGTCGTATAGGTGAACCAGCATCAAACATCTATCAGTCAGGAGTGGGTTTGGACCTATGAGTTGCTGGTATACTTCCAGGCTGGGTGAGATAGGGAAACGGAGTCTAAAACGCACACCAACATTTAACTCAATAAGCAAATGGGTGTGAAAATGAAGGTGGATGGAACTGCAATATGGATTAGTCATAAGGAAAGCAAATTTCATACTTGGAGAGTATCATTGCAGGGAGGGAGGAGATTTCAACAGGAAAAAGGAGAGAAAGGATAAAAAGGATGGCGTATAGATCAGGGAGAGAAGATCATATCAAGCATAAGTCCCTAGGTGTAAGTATGTCTTCTCTCACCACCTTCTTTGTAAAGAGTTTAAAGCAGAGTAGGTGGGCCAAGCCAATATAATAAAAATGACAATCAACCTAAACTAATATACTTATTTGCCATCCCAATTAAACTATCAAAAATTATTTTATTGAGCTAGAAAAATAGTAACACAATTCATTTAGAAGAGCAAAAGGTCAAAAATATCAAAGGAATTATTGGAAAAAATGTAAAAGCAGGAGGTCCATCAGTACCAGATCTTAAACTGTATTATAAGGCAATAATTTTCAAAACTATTTGGTACTGGCTAAGAAATAGAATGATGGACCAGTGGAATAGAGTAGGTATACAATAAATACATAGTAATAAATGATTATAGTAACCTTGTGTTTGATAAATGTAAAGATCTAAGCTTTTGGGATAAGAACTCACTACTTAGTTAAAAATTGCAAGAAATACTGGAAAGCAGTCTGGCAGAAACTAGATATAGATTATTATTTTACACCATTTACCAAGATAAGGTCAAAATGGACATATGACCTAGGAAAAAAGGAGATATCATAAATTAGAAGAACATGGAACATGTTACCTATCAAATTTAGGCTAAGAGAAGAATTTACAAATAAACAAGATAGAGAACATTGTGGGCTGTAAAATGGACAATTTTGATTATATTAAATTAAAAAGGGTTTGTATGAATAAAACCAATGTAGCCAAGATTAGAAGGAAATGAGAAAGTTGGTAAAATGTTTTTAACCAGTTTCTCAGATAAAGACCTCATATCTCAAATATATAGAGAACTGAGTTAAACTGATAAGAATATGAGTCATTCCCCAAACAATAAATGGTCAAAGGATATGAAAAGGCAGTTTTTGGAAGAAGAAATCAAAGCTATATGTAGTCATATGAAAAAAATGCTCTAAGTCATTATTGATCAGAGAAATACCAATTAAAACAACTCCAGAGGTACCACCTTATACCTATCACATTGGCTAAAATGAGGAAAGGGGAAAATGACAATATTGGAGGGGATGTGGAAAAATTAGAACAATAATACACTGTTGGAATTGCGAACTGATCCAGCCATTTTGGAGAGTGTTCTGGAATTATGCCTAAAGAGTTATAAAACTGCATATCCATTTTGACTCAACAAAACCTCTATTAGGTCTGTTTCCCAAAGTGGTCAATGAAAAGGGAAAAGAACTTATTCTTCTAAAATATTTATAGAAGCTCTCTTTGTGGTGGCAAAGAACTGGAAATTGGGGGGATTCCCATCAATTGGAGGAATGGCTGAATAAGTTTTGGTATATGACAGTGATGGAGTGCTACTGTACTGTAAGAAATGATGAGCAGGTTGGTTTTAGAAAAACATGGAAAGACCTCCATGAAATAATGAAGAGTGAAATGAGCAGAACCAAGAGAACATTATATACAGTAACAGCAATATTGTTCGAAGAGTAGCTGTGAGTGCCTAAGCTATTCTGAATATTATGAACATTCACATCAACTATGAAGGAAGATGATATCCACCTCCAGAGAAAGAAGTGATATATGAAAGTAGGTATTGTGTGGTTCCACATATATATCAAATGTTGGCCTTCTCAAATGTGGGGTTGGGAGGGAAAGGGGAGAGACAATTTAGAACTCAAAATGTAACAGAAAAAAAGAGTAAGACAGGGTTAAGGAGAGAAAAAACTATAAGAGAATGGACGAGGATGGAGGGAAATACACAATTAATTATCATAATTGTGAGCAGGATAAAGTTACTCCTAAAACAGAAGAGAGTAGCAACATGAATCAGAAAGCAAAATCCACCCTCGAAGCATAGATTCGTATGGATTTGAAATAAAAGGCTGGAGTAAAGTCTATTATGCTCCAGCTAAACTAAAAAAAGATCAGGGGTAAAGATCATGATCTTAGACAAGGCAACACCAAAAATAGACATGATTAAAAGAGAATTAGAAATGCTATTATGCTCAAGGTACATTGTCGATGAATTAATATCAATATTTAGCATATGCACCAAATGGCACAGCATCTAAATGCTTAAAAGAAAAAGTAGGGGGCAGGTAGGTGGCTCAGTAGATTGAGAGCCAAGCCTAGAGACAGGAGGTCCTGGGTTCAAATGTGACCTCAGATACTAACTAGCTCTGTAACCCTGGGCAAGTCACTTAACTCCCATTGCCTAGCCCTCACCACTCTTCTGCCTTAGAACCAATGCATAGTTTTGATTCCAAGATGTAAGGTAAGGGTTTAAAAAAGAAAAGTAAACAATTTATAGGGAAAAGTAATAAAACCTTAACAGAAGAGTAGGGATGATTTCTTTAAAGAAAATTACAATAATGAGATAAGGTACCATTGATTTTGTGATGCAGCCAAAGCAATCTTTGGTGGAAAAATTATCTCAATTCTTATATCAACAAAAGAAAGAACAGCCCAAACCCCAGAGAAAACCCAGTTAAATACAAAAATGAGAATTTTGTAAAGCAGAAATTAACAATGCTGAGAACCAAACAAATAAAAAGACCAGAGACCCCATTGAAGGAGGTGAGTTTTTGTTTTGTTTTGCTTTTTGGCCGGGGACAGGATAAAAATATGAATAGGTAATTGAAAATTTAAAATAGAGCAAAACCAGATTATCAGTAAAAGAATTCAGAAGAAATATTAGAAACTCTGTTGCCTGAATGGTAATAAAACCAATCATTCAAATGACGTGGACAAATATTTACAAAAATATGAAACACTCAGATAAATAGAATAAGAAATATAAACTTAAGTAACCCAGCCTGCAGAAAAGAAGTTGAACAAGAAGTAATCGAATTCCTGAAGAAAATGCCAGAACCGAGTGGATGTCCAAGAGAATTTTATTAAATGTTAAAAGAGCAATTAGTGCTAACATTATACAAATATACTATTTATATATAATATACCGTTAGCAAAAAAGGAACAGTCTTAGCAGTTCCTTCTAGGATATAAATATCTTAATATATAAATTATGGAGAATCAAAAGAGAAAAGGAAAACCATAAAACCATATCCCTCATAAATATTGACTTAAAAATTTTAATTAAAATATTGGCAAAGAGGCTGTAGCAACATAGCAGAAAGATTACACACTGTGACCAAGTTGGATTTAGGCCAAGAATGCAGAGGTTGGCTCAATATTAGGGAAAAGGTTTTGACAAAATACAACACCCGTTTTTGTTTTTACAAAAACTAACAAACCACTAAAAGTACAGAAATAGAGCCTTCCTTAATATGATAAGTAGTATGTAATAAAAACCAAGATCCAGAAAGAGTAAAAGAACATCAAAGTAAAAAAACAACAACATAGCACCTCCTTTTGATGATAAAGAGCGAAGGGAATGTCCATTAATTGGGAAAAGACTGAATCAATTATAGACATATAATGAAATATTGGGGCAGAAGAAATGCCAAATGGGATGGTTCTTGAGAAACCAGGTAAGACCAGCGTGAGTAATGATGCAGACTGAAGTAAGCAGATCTTGGAGAACAATTTCTCTATCCGACATCACAAAGACAAACAATTTTGAAAGATTTTAGAATTTTAATCAATTAAATGATCAGATATGATTTCTGAGATGACAGAGAGTTGGTAGACTCAAGGTTCAAAATGAAACGGATTTTTGGACTTGGAAAGCATGGGAATTTGTTTTGCTTGACTCTGAATATTTGTTGCAATGTTTTCTTTCTTTCTTTCTTTCTTTCTTTCTTTCTTTCTTTCT
>NC_058136.1:70587129-70609932 GCF_016433145.1 Gracilinanus agilis | reverse complement strand
CTTCCTTCCTTCCTTCCTTCCTTCCTTCCTTCCTTCCTTCCTTCCTTCCTTCCTTCCTTCCTTCCTTCCTTCCTTCCTCCCTCCCCCTCTCTCTCTGTCTCTCTGTCTCTGTCTCTGTCTCTGTCTCTGTCTCTCTCTCTCTCCCCCCCACCCTCTCTCTCTCCCTCTCTCTCTTCTTTCTTTCTTTCAGGTGGAGGGTAGTGATAGGGCTCTCTTTTCTCCCCTGAAAAAAGTGAATAGAAGGGAGTTTAGAAGGAACCATAGACAAATAACACTGCTTTGAAAGTCTCATGTTGAATTAGAAAAGTGATTTTTATATGAAAGAGATTCTTAGGTTCATGTATAATCTTTAACGTATGTGGCAATGCTCATTTTATTTGATGGCTAGGTTCAAAATAGAAAAAGAAACTAGTAAAATAAAATGGTTTTAGATAAGATTTTTAAGGCCCCTTCTAGCTCTAAAAAATAAGATTAAAATGAAGAAAATAATAGTTTGGACAAAAGTAAATTCTCCGGAGAAGAGCCTATGCTTCAGGTAGGTGGAACTTCCAACATTGCTAGATCTATTATTTAATGTTATAAAATATTTTTGATTAGGACACTGGGAACGAGAGCTGCAATCGCAATTGAATTCCTGGTCTAGCCTTTTCTACCAGCTAATCTGTCAATGTCCTGATCTGGAAATGATCATGTTACCCTTAGGGTCCAGGTGATCTTTATAACTGCAGCGAACTTTGTACCCCTCCTTAGTGCTTATCACCACTTAGTTTTAGGTTTTTAACCTTTAAGAAGTTTTTATGAATTTTAAACATGATCACCGAAAAAAGAGGATTTCCACATACATAGCAGAGCACAAAGAGAATTGTATATGAAACTGTGGATCTCAGTTTCATACTTGTTGCTTTTTAAAAAAAAGTATACAATAAATTCGGGCAGCTAGGTGTCTCAGTGAATAGAATGCTGGGCCTGGAGTCAGGAAGACCTGAGTTCAAATGGGGCCTCAGGCACCTTCTAGCTGTGTGACCTTGGGCAAGTCACTTCACCCTGTTTGCCTCAGTTTCCTCATCTGTAAAATGAGCTGGAGAAGGAAATGGCAAACCACTCCAATATCTTTGCCAAGAGTCGGACACAACTGAAAAAAACGACTGAACAACAACAAAATAAATTCAGTATGTTACTTTCTAAACTGCTCTGCTTGTCTGTGCTTTCTTCTATGCTTTCTTCTGGTCTCCGCACTTTTAAATGTTTCCGTGGCACTCTCTTTGTTGTTGTTGTGTTGTTGGCATTACTATCCCCAGCTTCCCCCACCCTCCATCCCTTGAGTGCCTTTCCAATTCAAAACAGGAAAAAAAAACAAAAACCCTTATAACAAATAAGGGTAGCTGAGGGCAGCTACGTAGCTCAGAGATGAGAGGTCCTGGGTGAAAATCTGGCCTCAGACACTTCCTAGCTGCGAGATTCTGGGCAAGTCACTTACCTCCTATGGCCTAACTCTTAACTGTTCTTCTGCCTTGGAACCAATACATAAAGTATTGATTCTAAGACAGAAGGTGACGGTTAAAAAATAAAACAAAACAAAACCCCCAAACAAATAAGGATAGCCAAGTAAGACACAGCCATATAGTGATGATGTCTAGAAATGTCTGTCTTTGCACCATTGCTTTTCTGTCAGGAGATAGGTAACGTGAATCCTAGGCCCTCTAAAGAAATTGTAGATCATCAAACTTCTCTAGTTTTTCACAGTTTTTTAAAAAAATAATGTTGTCTTTGTATAATTGTTTCCCTGATTCCCCATACCACTCTGTCTTGATTTCTTTTTTCCATGCTTCTTTGAAATTATCTAATAATTTCTTATGGTGTAATATATTAATCAGTAAACATTTATTAAGCACCTACTGTGTGCAGGCACTGTGCTAAGCATTGAGGACACAGAAAACAAGCAAAAGGCAATTCTTATCCTCAGGAAGCTTACAATCTAATAGGGGAGACAGCAGGGCAAAAACATACAAAGCAAGTTATATACAGGATAAATAGGAAATAACAGAGACGGCACTGGAATTGAGGGACTGAAAAGGCTTTCTGTGGAAAATGGGATTTTAGCTGGAATTTAAAGGAAGTTGGGGAGAGCATTCCAGGCATGAGGAAATGCTTGGAGCCAAGAGATGGAGTGTCTTGTTCATGAAATGGCAAGGGGACCAGTGTAACTGGATTTGAAGGGTATGTGTCAGAGAGTAAGGTGTAAACAGACTGGTGAGGTAGGAGAGGGCTAGTTTATGAAGGGCATTGTTTTTGATCCTAGAGGCAATAGGGAGCCACTGGAGTTGAATAGGGATAGTGGTGACCTGGTTAGACCTACACTTTAAGAAAAATCCTTTAGTGGACAAATGGAGTATAAACTGGAGCTAGGAGAGATTTGAAGCAGGCAGACCCACCAGAAACTATTATAATAATCTAGCTCTCAGGTGATGAGGACCAGGACTAGGGTGGTGGCTGTGCCAGAGGAAAGGAGGCATAGTCAAGAGATGTTTCAGAGGTGAAATCTATAGGTCCTGGCACCAGCTGATCTGAGGGGTGAGAGAATGAGGAATCCAGGATGAACCCTAGGTTATGAGCTTGAGGGACTGTGGAGACGATGTTGCCCTCTATAGTATTAAAGGGAAGTAGCAGGGGGTGGGGTGGGTGGGGAGAGTTTAGGGGAAAAGATAATTAGCCACATTTTGGACATACTGAATTTAAGATGTCTGCTGGACATTTAATTTGAGATGTCTGAGAGGTAGTTGGAAGATGTTGGAAGATGAAGAGGAGATGGAAGATTAGAGATCAGCAGAGGGCCCAGCTAGTGGCTCAGTGGATAGAGAGCCAGGCCCAGATATGAAAGGTCCTGGGTTCCAATCTGGCCTGAGATACTTCCTAGCTATGTAACCCTGGGCAAGTCGCTTAACCCCATTGTCTAGCCCTTATAGCTCTTGTCTTGGAACCAATACACAGTATTGATTCTAAGACAGAAGGTAAGGGGTTAAAAAAAGAAATAAGCAGAGAGATTGGGCTAGGAAAGGTGGATTTGAGAATCGTTAGCATATAGCTGGTGTTTAAATCCATGGGAGCTGATGAGATCAGCAAGCGATGTAGTATAGAGGAAAACAAAAGAGGGCCTAGGTCAGGACCCTGAAGGACACCTATGGTTAGAGGATCCAATAAAGGAGACAGAAAAGTGATTAGAGAAGTAGGAAGAGAACCAGCAGAGAGGGCTGTCTTGAAAACTTAGAGGAAAGAATATGAAGGCAAAGGTGATCATTGCAGAGAGGTCAAGAAGAATAAGGATTGAGAAAGGGCCATTGAATTTGGCCACTAAAATCATTAGTAACTTGGAGAGAGATGTTTTTGGTGGAATGATTAGAATGTGAAGAGTTAAGAGAAAGTGAAGGTGCCTATCTATTGTAGACACCCTTTCTCAAGGAGTTTAGCCACAAAGGACAGAAGTGATATCGGATGATTAGTTAGGAGGAATGGAAGGATCCAAAGAGGTTTTTTTTTCATGATGGGGGAGACATGGGTGTGCCTGTGGACAATAGGAAATGAGCCAATAGATAGAGAGAGATTGAAAATAAATGACAGAGGAGGCAATCTGTTGGAGGTAGAACAGATAGAGGAGTTGGCCTTAGTCAAGAGTAAGGTCGCTTCATCACATGAGACAGGGATGAAGGAGGTGAAAGTGGCAGAAGGTACCTGAGTGATAGGAGATGAAGAAGAGGGAGCTCATGGTGAATGTCCTCAATTTTATCTGTACAATATGAGGCTGAGAGAATAGGGGGAGGAGGAGCCAGAACTTTGAAAAGGTATGAGAAGGTTTGGAAGAGCCACTGTGGAGAGTGAGAGAGGGAGTTGACAGGAGAGGTAGAATAGCAGTAGTGAGGAGCTCATTTGGGGTCGTATAACATTCATCTGTAATGGATGCAGTGAGAACATGATGTGATGTTTTCCACCTTCATTCAGCAGCATGTGTGTAGGCCCAAAGGCAAGGAATGGTGGGAGTGATCCACTATTGGAGCCTTGGTTGGGCATAATTGGTGATAAGATAAAGGGGTTAGTGTTTCCAGAGAGGAATATGGTGGAGAATTGAATTGGTTCCCCAAGGGCTCAAGATGGGTTGAAGAGGAGAGCAGGGTTAGTGTGAGGGAGATGGCCTGGCAGAGGAATGGAAGAATCCTAAGTGATCCTAAATAAATAAATAAAGGAAGGTGGAGAGAGGTGAAAAGACAATAGATTATACTACCAGGATTTTGATTGGGTGGTAAATATGAACAGCATAAACCTGGAATAATATCCCATTAATTAATGTACCACAATTGGCTGAGTCATTCCCCAGCTGATGGACATCCCTTTAGGCTCTAGTTCTTTGCTTTTCTTTCCCTTCTTTAGGATTGGCAATTTGTTTTACTTGTGACCATTTCCTCCCTGGTTATTTTCCTCCCTCTTTCCCTGTCCTGGCCTGTCTTCTTGTTGAATTTGATACATGTCTACACCATTCTGTGTGTGTGCGTGTGTGTGTATGTGTATATGTGTGTGTCTTTAACCATCTTTTGATTGGTTTAGATAGGAGTGAGGTTCTTCTGATGCTTGTTCCCTCCTCCCCTATGCTCTCCTCTATATCTGTATAGTTTTCTTATACATTCCAATTATGAGAAGTCAAAAGTTCCATCTCCTTCCTTTCTTTACCAGTATATATCTTTTACCCTCCCTTCTTTCCCTTCTATAAATTCCCTAGGCCAGAATCAGTTTACCCTTGGGGGTCCTCAGTTTTTATTAAAAAAAACCCTTATCTTCTCTCTTAGAATCAATACTGAGTATTGGTTCCAAGACAGAAGAGTGGTAAGGGCTAGGCAATGGGGGTAAAGTGACTTGACCAGGGTCACACAGCTGGGAAGTATCTGAGGTCAAATTTGAACCCAGGACCTCCCATCTCTAGGCCGAGCCACCTAGCTATCCCCTCAGTTTTTCTTATTTACTCCAGTACCCTTTGAAAACATTGTGGTTCTAAAGGAACCCTTAGTTCTTCTCTTCCTATTAGAATGTTAACACGAGGTCATCATATAGCCCTTTCCAATAGTCTGAACTCTCGTGTTTACTTTTCATAGTTCCTACTCAGCTCTGATATTTTCATCGGTAATACATGAAAGTCTTCCATTCTGTTAAAGGCCCATTTTTCCTGTAGGATTATGCTCCTTTTTGCAGAGTAAGTTATCCTTGATCACAAGCCTATATTTTTCCCTTTTAGAATATTGTATGCTAAGATCTCCTTGTTTGTAATATAAACAGCCAGGTCTTATATGATCCTGACTATGGTTTCCTGATGCATAAGCACCTTTCTGGATATTTGGCAGTAATCTTTCTTTGATGTGGGAGCTCTGGCTTTTGGCTATGATATTCCTGAGTTTTCGGAGATTATTTTTTCAGGAGGTGACTGGTAGAGTCTAGTTATCTTCATCTGACCTTTTGGTTCTATAAATCTGGGTCATTTTCATTTATGATTTCTTGGAATCGAATCATAGTTTATGGAGACCCCAATGCTTTTTAAATGATCTTTCCTTGACTTGCTTTCCAAATTGGTGGTTTTTGATAAGAGATATATTTGTTGATTTCTGTTTGGTTCATTCCAAATTTTTGTGAGTCTTATATAGTTCATTAAGACTTCCTCTTTTCTGACATTTCTTTTCCTTCCAATTCTTTCCTCTAGAGTTTTAATTTCATTTTTTAAAAATCTTGCTTCATTTTTTCTAGGTATTTCATGTAGTCCTTGTGGAAAGTCCATTTTTTCTTGGCTTATAGCTCTGGAGGTACTCTCCACGTTAGATTTTTGGGTATCTCTGGATGGGTTATAATTTTTTGTAGTTGTCTATGTCTTCTTTGCTTTACTCATCTCTCTAGCTTTAGTTCCTGAACTGGGGCTTTGTGCTAGAACTGGGCTGTGCCTCCTACTGTGCTTCTGGGCAGAGTGGTCAACCCTATTCTACCTTGACCTGGGTCATTTGTATTCCCGTGCTGATCCCCAGGTTTAGGCCTCCTGGATCTTTGAGATTCATAGTGAATCTTTGGGGCCATGTATGACATCTCAGGACAAATCGCTAAAGTCTTTGGAGTTCCTTGGTCCTGGGTGTCCTTGTCATATAGAGCTGGCTGCTGTGACCACTGTTTGTCGCCCTTTCTGGTTGTTTCTAAGGAGCCTTCCGCTTTTGCTACTTCAGGATACAGATCCCTCCCTTGCAGGTTATAAATATCTGGTTAAGCTGGGGAGATTATTGGCTCGTTTGCCCACACTGGCTCTGGCTTTGCTAATGGGACCCTATTTTTTATCGCTGTGGGCTTCTGGCTGACTTTTTGTGCAGTTCTGGGATGAATGAAATCGCTTACTGTTTTTTCTCACTGGATTTCTTGATCATTATTTTTTGAACCCTTACTTTCCATCTTAGAATTAATCCTGTCTGTTGGTTCCAAGGCAGAAAAGCAGTAGGGAGTAGGCAATGGAAGTTAAGTGACTTGCCCAGGGTCAAACAGCTAGGAAGTGTCTGAGGTCAGATTTGAACCCAGGACTTCTTGTTGATGGTTATGTTTAACTTTTAGGTATTTGCTAGAAGAGATGTGGTGAATCTAGGCTTTCCGTTTAGGTAGCCATCTTGGCCAAGAGTCTACCATTTAGTTTTTAGAGACCGAGCCACTTGTCATTGAAAAAAACCAGCTGTTAAATATGGCGACAGTGACCAGCTGTGAAAGACTTATTAGCTCCTGTGATCAAGACAGTGATCCAAGAGACCCATGATGAAAAATGCTCCCCACCTCCAGAGAGAGACTGATGAACTCTGAATGCAGATTGAGGCAGATTTTTTTTCTCTACATTTTTCCACCTCTTTTGTTTGTTTGTTTGTGTGTGTGTGTGCTTTCTTTTGCAACATGGCTAATATATTTGCATGACTTCACATGTATAATTGCTATCATTGCATGCCTTCTCAATGGGTGGGGGACTGGTGGGAGGGATCGAGAATTTGGAACTTAAAAAAAATTTTTTTAAATGCATGCTAAAAATAAATTTAATAATGTCTTAAAAGGAACAAAAACTGAGCGTTAAGAAGGAAATAAGACCCAACAAATTGTGCCAAAGCATGAGTTCAGAGAGCGGTATCGAAACGAAATCTCGTAAACGAACCCAGGGACAAAAGGATTTGCTTCAGCCTATTACTGATGGATTCCGTCCCCAGAGCAGGAGAAACAATTAAGCACCAAGTTATTCTAGTTAAGCCTAAATGTCCAGGCGTGTACAGGAGAGCTGTGAATTTTAATGACCCAGGAAGAAGGCCAAAGAAGGTCAAAGTGGAAATAAGACCCCTATAAACTCAAATGGGTTCTGATAATCAGTTGACAGATATTTATTAATTGTTTACAATATGCCAAACCCTGTGCTAAGCACTGCAGATGTGAAGAGTGGCCAAAACAGTCCTTGCCCTCAAGGAGCTTACATTCTAATCAGGGAGAAAACAGATAAAGAGGTACATCCAAGATATAGAGCAGAGAGAAGATAGCCATAGAGGGAAAGGCCTCCTGTAAATGCCGCTGAAAGACCCAAGTGGCTAGTACCGTACCTTATGTTATAGGAGATGCTCAAGAAATGTTTTGTGAATGAATAATGTTTCTCCCTGTCCGCCATGATTACCAGAGAGATGAAGAATTTTTTTTTAATAGATAAGTTTCTGCCTTTCATACTCTTAGATCTAATACCTTCAGCAGCATCTCAAAACTCTTCCGAAAATCCGATGAAGAAGGGAGATGTGAAATAGGATTTGTTCTTTTCATGATAAAGTTTTTTTCTCCCCAGGAGTGCAAATGTATAGAAACTGAAAAGGCTCTATTGAAAGATGAGGTCAAACAATATAAGATGAAAGAATTACGGCAGTTGCAGGACACTGCAGAGTTGAAAGAAGAAAATCTCTCTTTACAGAAGCAAGTTTCCTGTTTGAAGGAGACCCAGGTAAGTGGGTCCCTGATTCCATCTGCCAGAGTTACTGGAAGCTCCAAAGAAATTCGGTCATCTCCCTACTACTCCTTGAGACCCTGACAGACCGAAAGAGAAAATATTTGTTAAGTGCTTCCTAGATACCAAGCACCAGAGACATGAATACAGGAAAAGGAGACAGTCCTTACTGTCAAGGAGCTTACATTCTAATTGGAGATGAAAAAACAAAAGGGGAAGTAGAAGGGAAATGAAGAGGGGATAAAGTCAGAGGCAGTAGAGCATTCCACAGAGGGAGTCGAACCTGGAGTAAAATGAGCATGGCTGGGTCCCTCGGGTAATGGGCACCTTAGCCAGGGACTCACCATTGGAGACATCAGTGACTAGTCATGTCACTAGGGAAGAGTTGGAGCTAGGCATTTTGGGGGATTTTGGTCTTCCCCAAACACTTAGAGACACCGATGAAAAACCTGACCCACTAGCAAAAAAAGAAATCCCTTCTTGCCAATGGAAGATGGTATTGGAAGAGGAACCTTCATTGTTGCCTCCTGTTTGTCTGCCCCAGACACCTCTTCCCCTTGAAAGAGGGCTGTGCTGTAGAGCATCCTTCTGACTTGAAGTCTTACTTAGAATTGTTGAGAAAGGATTTGGACTGTGAGATCTTTGAAAGTAGAGGCACCCAGCCTATTGCTAGTGAGGTGCTCCCGAAGCCTAGAGATCACTGGGCCAAGGTGAGCTCCCTGGATAAGAGGCGTGCTGGTAGTTTCTGGTCATTTCCTTGGTCAAGAAACTTTTGAGCCCCGAGGATGGAACTGGGGTAGTAGCTTCCCCAGGAAACTTTTAGGTCGGTATTGCTTCTTGATCAGTTAGTGAGTGAATTGTCCTTTTTTAAAAAATCCGTCTGGCTCTGAAATAGTTCATTTAGTTTTTAAAAGGAAATGCCCAGTGGTTTTTTTGGGGGGGAGGGAGGGGGCATTTAAAATGATTGTTCGTTCACCCGAGAACTCCCCAGGTTTTGTGCGTGATGGACTTTTTCTAACCCTTAACCTCCCAACTTACAATCAATAGTACGTGTTGGTTCTAAGGCAGAAAAGCTGAAAGGACTAGGCAATTGGGGCAAGGTGACTTGCCCAGGGTCATACATCTAGGAAAGCGACTGAGGTCACATTTGAACCAGGATTTTCCATCACAAGGCCAGGCTCTCTATTCACTGAAGCCACCTAGCTGCCCCCTGGTATGATAGTTTTCTGTTTTGTTTTGTGAGTTCTTTTGGAACTGGGGTGTCGAGGCAGGTCACATTGACACACTCATAGAGCCAGTGATCTCTTCAATCCTCAATTAAAAACAATTTTTATTACAATTGTATTGATACCTATCTTCATATCAGCAATTTCAGACAGTCTCCTCTTCTCTATGCCCTCCCCCTCCCCCAATATGGCCAACGAGGCATGATTATTTTATTAAGTGTCACCCAAGATACCTGAATTCTTATTAAAATCTTTTCCCGCTTTACTCGAATTCAGTGCTCGTTATGGGCAGGGCATGTTCGCAATTCTACCAACGGTGTATTAGTGTGGCAACAATTGCAATTTTCCTTTTTGTCATCTTTGGCAGTCTAAAGAGTACAAGATGGAGCCTTGGGGCTGTTTTACTTCACATTTCTATAGTTGTTTTTTTTTTTAAAGTAATTTGGAGCATTCTCTCACACACGTTTCTTAGATTTCTTCCTTTGAGAACTACCCGTTCCTCTCCATTGGCTCTTCTCTATTGGAGAACGGCTCTGAACAAGGCAGTTTCTAGACTGAGGAGCAATGTAAATCCATCCCGGGAGAGCCGCCTAGGATACAGAGCAGGTCTCAACAGAGACATCTTACTTTTGTTTTAGGTAGAGTATGAAGGCCTAAGGCGAGAAGTTCAGAGGAGAGATGAAGAAATCGAGCTTAGAAACAGTCGTTTGGCTGAAGTCACTCGACAAAAGGAGATCTCTGACCATCATCTAGAAGAGGCCCTGGAAACTCTCCAGAGTGAGCGCGAACAAAAAAACGAGCTGCGCAGAGTGCTGTCAGGGTACATCAATACCTACGACTCCTTAGGGACCCTGCCAACAAATTTTGAAGACCTGAATCAGTGTAATGATGATGACCTGGGCATTGGCTACAACAACCAAGTCTTCAGGAACCGCAGAGAAAACATGATGTCCATGACCCAAAATAGCAACAGCTCTAGGCCCCAGCCTGGGTTAGTGTGTGATCTTTTGAGTGAGCTCAGTTTATCAGAGATTCAGAAACTGAACCAGCAGCTTCTCCAGGTAGGAGGTCTCTTTTCTGTGTGTTTGTCAGCTAGACAGCATGAGGATCTAAGCTGGATACTTTTCTTTCAAATGGGCCTCTCAGAAGAGGGGTCGGACTAAATTGTCTCCGAGGTCTCCTTCAGCGTAGATCTGTGATCCAGTAAGAAGGAATCTAGTTAGGACCCATAAGAGGTCCTTCCTAGTTTTTAGATCTTGAATCCTGTGAGCCTGTCCTTTTAAGGAAACAGGATGTTTTGAAGGATGTTAAGGAAACATCCCTTGTCTGTTGCTGGTCGAATTTGACTTGACCTGGCTCTCATGTCTTAAGAGCCTCTGAAAAGCACTTTCTCGGGAAATGGTGTTCTTACAATCCCATGATGGGAAAGGCTTTTTGCTAATGAAAACGGGACCATAATGTGCCTTTGCTTCTAACTCACTGTGTTGTCTCAACTGCTGACCCCTCATTTAACAGCGAGTGACTCAGCTTTGTTCAACACATTTTGCCTATTTCTCTTCTTTTTAAGATGATTATTTTTTAAAAAACGATATTTGCCCGTGGAAAGTTACTTTCCTACTCTAAATCATTTCCACTTTTGTGGCCGAAAAATGTTCTTCTGAAGCACAGATAATGACTCTCTACTAAGCCCTTCTTGGAGCTGGAGTCCTTCGATGGAGGCCGGAGGTGGGATTCTAGTGCCAACCAGAGAAGGCCCATTTGGACAGGCTTTGCCTGTTAGTACTGAGGAACCAAGGTCAATGTGACTCAGTTCCATGCTAGTTACACAATTGTTCTTAACCACATGTTTCCTCTGCTGTAGCAGGATATCATACTGAGACTTCGAAGTCAATAAACAGTAAGTATAAATCTGCCGTGTACTAGACATTGGGGATCAGAGCCAAAGAGGAAGCAGCCGCCCTGCCTTCAAGGACTTCTCTTCCACAAGAAGGATGCCATGTGTGGGCAGCTAAGCCAATCTAGTATATGGCCAAAGGAAGTCCAGAGCAATTCGGGGAGAGGGTGGCGTGGGGCAGGCCTGGCCACCAGGAAAGCTGCTTCTTCAAAGGGAGCCCTGCAGTGGCTCCAAGAGGAGGCAGCTTTTGGAAGGTGGGGACAGAGAACATTTTAAGCCTGGGAGAAACCCCTTCCTGGCACAAAAACAACTCAAAAGAGAGGCGAGAGATATAGCATGATGGTTGGAAGAAGAGCAAGTGGGAGTTATAGAGGCAGTGAGGGGAAGTGATATGCAATCATCCTGGAACGGGAGACTAGAGCCAGACTGTGACTAGGAGTTTGTCTTTCATCCTTTTGGCGCCAGAGAGTCACTGGAGTTTTTTTTCAGGAGGGGAGTGACATGGTAAGACCTGTGCGTAACATCACCTCAACAGCTAGATGGAGGAGGGCCTGGACAAGGGAGAAACCGGATAGATAGATGGCATAAACATTTCCTAAGCATTTGCTATGTGCAAGGCACTGGGCTAAGCATTTGGGGATCTAAATATAAGCAAGCCACTGCCCTTGCCTTCAAGGAAATTCCCTGTAATGGGGGAAGACGCCACATAAATGGGGTTTGGTAAGGGTTGGGGAAGTGGGATGGAGGCCCGATTCCTAGGAAGGTAAGGCAACACAACTCACCTACCAGAGCCAGGGGACTCAGGCGGGATGCTTAGTTCTGGATCCAGGGAGACCAGCGCAGGGAAAGATCAATGAGAAGGCTATCCTGGTAATATGGGCAGGAGATGACGAGAGCCTGCTTAGACCTGGGGGCTCGTGGAGGCAGTAGAGGGAAGGGAGTAAATGACTCCCAGACACAACTGGCTACAGCCAGTAGTAGTACAGCCAGCCAGGAAAGCACTGGCAGATACCGTAAGTCAGGCGGGTCAGAGGTCAAGACACCAGAGTGGTCTGATTGAGTAGGGAGGCACAAGAAACTTTTATTCATCCTTATTTTTTGAAGCGGACCAATGGCATCACAGGGTAATGCCTTGACTTGTGCACTAATTGGATTTGAGGGAGGCAGGGTCCTACAGAGTCGTCGGCCTCGCCCTCTCTTCCAGAGTCATCCAAATCCAGTGGCAAGACCAAAGTCGGCATGACTGGTGTTGGCCCAGGATGCAGTGGATGGCCTTGGCTTCTTCCATGTCTGACTCAGCTCTAAGCACTCCACGATTCCTGTTTCAGCTGCCTTCATGGCGGCTGGAACAAATTGTTCTTAGCCACCCATTCCATCAGGGGAAGTCCCTACGTACTTGGACTAGACCTGCCCTTAATTCACTGACAGGTCTGTGTGACTATATGTGAGGACCCTCAACCTGGTTTAGCCTGCCTGGCGAGATGGCCTCCTGGGATGTGGCCGCTGTGCATGCCACAGCTTCTTGGAGTCACAGTTAAGAGCTGGGTGGCAGGTGGGTACCAAGGATGGATGAGCAGCCCTGGGAAGGGCTCAGCAGACCCTCCCGCCAGAGGCGTTAGTTCTCCCTGAACACCCTCACACCCACCATATGTCTCGTCAGACAAAGGCCAAGTTGTGATGGTTCGGGGTGCTGGAATAGACCAGTTAGAATACTGTAGAGATGAGGATCACGATGGGCCCATTGATGAGTCAGGGCGATGAGTGGTTCTGAATTCAAGCACGGGCTCCTAGGAACAGGCACTCAGAATGGAACCAGAGCCGAGGATCCAACCGAGGGCTTAGGAGCTGGTTTCTGGTTAACAGAATTCTATACATGTGGCAAATCCTTGGTTCTCGTAGCAGTTAAAGTCTCAGACACTTTACTTTAGTCTTGGACTACCCGGTAGGAGCCGATCCCATTTACAGGTAGACATCATGCGTTATGAAGAACAAAGAAAGAGGAAAAACAGGAAGTCAAGGTAATGGGGAAATCTGACACCGTCCTCTGTTGGCAGGGGACTTTGAAAAATTCAATGGGCCCCAGTACACAGTGCCTCTTGTTGAGCTCCCATTGGCCAGTCTTAGGAATCTGTTTAGAAACTTGCTCCAACAGGGCTCCCCTGCTCAAAGATCCATCTCCTGAGAACTCTTCCCAGATGGAAGTTTGACATAGCACCACCCGCATGGCTTACTGCTGGCTGGTCCCGATTCTCTCTTAAGAGGGAATACTTCTGTCACTGAAACCGTTAGACGTTTCGGAGTTTCTTATTTCTCTCATTTCCTCCTTCCAGATTTGGAAAAAAGCCGATTGCCATTTTTCTTGATCTCCCTTGCCGTGTACTAATAAACGCTTGAGTGTTTAAAATGTTTCTATTGTTTGGCAACAGATCCACTTTCAGAATGGAATAAGCTGCCCGTGTTTTTGTTCTTATTTTCTTTTTTAGCCACGGAAGAGCAGCATAGTCTCTCAGAGTCAAGGAATTCATTTCCATCTGTTATTAAGTGATGCCAAGTATGCTGCAAGAACATTTTCTGTTAAAGCACTGGCTTCTTTTCCTTCAATGTTACGTAGGAAAAATTCTTTGTCTCTGGCCTGGCTTTCATAGCTGGTGTCGTTGGCACTCTTGGCATCTGTTGGCACCCTCAGAAAGTCATATGTACCAAGGATATGCATGTATTAGGGAAGAGACTCCTGCCTCTTACCTGATGTTCTGGGAAGATTAGCCAAGGGCCCATGGGAGAGATTTTTGCTCTTAATGCATTTACTAGTATAAATATGAGAGGGGGTAGCTCAGTGGCTCAGGGGATAGAGAGCTAGGCCTGGAGACAGGAGGCCCTGGGTTCAAATCTGGTCTCACACACCTCCTAGCTGTGTGACCCTGAGCAAGTCACTTAGCCCCAATTGCCTAGCCCTTTCTGCTCTTCTGCTTTGGAACGCAGTATCGAATCTAAGACAGAAGGTAAATGTTTTAAACGAAAAGAGTGCAAATCAGGGCCAGTCATCTAAAATGACTGAAGCATAGAGTGTTTGGAGGAAAGTTCCAACAGAGCAGGCCAGAGAACTAGGGCGACATCAGACTGTAGAGGACCTCGAAGAGTGCCAGCTAGAAGAGGAGACTTTTTATTTGCTTTTCCCTCTCTAATCCATTCTCCCTGAAGCTGCTGAGATGGTGTTCTTAAGTCACAGACAGTTCTGACCATATTACTCCCCTGATCCAGGACCTACAGGGGTCTCATCGCCTTGAGAATAAATGACAAACTCTATAGGTTGGCATTTAAGGCTCTCCTCATGTCCTCAAGGTGCCAATCTGCCCTCATCTCGCAATCTTCCCCTTCCAGTTATTTCTTTTCCAGCTCGACTGAACCAACGGGGGTTCCTGCATTCAAGACTTAAGAGGCCTCTGTTCTGGGAAGCTTTACTTGATTTGCCCCAGTGGTCAATGTCTTCTTTTTAAAGCTTCCTAGATCAGTTTGTTAGAAGTGACCCTGGGTCCCGTTACCACGTATGGGTACTTAATTATCAGGCTGTGTGTTGCAGCCCCTCGGAAGGGTGCAAAGTCTGGGAGGTTAGGGCCTCTTTTCATGTTCCTCTTCATACCCACAGTGCCTCGGAAGATCTTCTTCTCGTTTTTGTTTGGGCTTACTGACTTTTTCTTTTGAACAAAGGAAAAACACGACTGGATGGATTCCTGTACATCATTTGGCCTGCGGAGCAGAGGAGAGAGGGGGGAGTAGGCTAGAGTTATAGTCTGGGTAGCTGACAAGGAGGCCCCATATCGTTAGCAAGATGACTGCAGGAATGGAGAGCATAGTAGACCCATGCAGGAGATATTTGGAGGTGGAATCAGCAGGACCTGGTACAAACTGACTGGTTAGGAAAAGTCAAAAATTGACCCCGAGATTACAACCTGGGAATTACAAACCGTGCGTGAATGGTGCCACCACCAAGAGAAATTAGGAAGTTAGGAAGAGGGGGGAGTCTTTGGTTTTTTCCCAAGGAATCACAGAATTCCAGAATTCAAAAGGGCCCCCCCCCAATCTGATTGGTCCAACCGGCAACCCCCAAAGAATCCCCCTGCAGCATGCCCAACAAGTGGTCTTTCACCCTTTGCTTAAAGACCTCCAAGGAGGATCTCAGTCACTTCTCAGTTAGGGACGACTCCCTTCAGCTTTTCCCTGACTTTGAGCCCCTTGAAGACTTCCGCCTATTGAGCAGAGCAAGTCTGATCCCTTTTCTATATACCACAGCTCTTCAGATGCCCGAGGATGGCCATTTTGCCCTATTTCACCCCAAAGTCTTTTCTCCTTCAGGCTAAAGTTCCTTCAGACATTCCCCCTGTAGCATGAGCACGAGGTCCTTCACTCCCTGGTTGCCTTCTGGATGCTTATGACTAGCTTCTTTCCACCAGGGTAGAGACACCGTGAAAGTTTTGTCCCCTCCCGCTGGACTCGAGTCTCAATCTCGAGTCAGACAGAGTCCCGTTCCCTTCTTCACCTCTCCTCGAGGCCCTTTTTTTTTCTAAACATACGATGAAAATCAACGTTAGAGTCTCAGAGGGTGGGGTAGCTGGCCCCTCTGATCCCTTCGGTCTCTTATCCACGTAGGAATATGCTCTCCAGTGTGTCTAACCAGTGATCATTCAGTTCAAGGCCCAGATTGGAAGAAACCTTAATTCTAGTACACTCTAATTCCTCGCTTTGTACCTACAGGTCGATCATGAAAAGACATCACTAATAAGTAGTATAAAAGAGTTGCAGACACAGCTGGATAGTACGAAGGATGCGCTGTCCAAACAGCAAGCTCAAAATAACTACCTTCTTGAGCAGATACAGGCTTTAAACAAAAGGTATGGTAGTAATGAACTGAGTTTGCTCTTTGGCAAAGACGGAGAGAAGAGCGATGCCTCCGGCGTGGAGCACAGATGTGCCGCTTCCAACTGTTCACAAGTTGCCAGGCTGAAGAACGAACTTCAGGAGCTGAATCAGAAATATCAGGACTTTGAAGCCAAGTATAAGCAGGATACAGAGGCCTGGCAGGAAGAGTCTCAGAACCTAACGGAGAAGATAAGATTCTGGGCCAAATCAGGTAAGCAGAAGCAAGAAATCATTACGAATCTCGAGAACGAGCTTCAGGCTTCCAGGAAACGGTCATCGGAATTTCAGAGCAAGCTGAGCCTGGCCCAGGAGGAGCTGCAGGTGATCACCGAAGACCTAGCCAACATGTATCGCCGAGTCTGTGTCTGCAACAACCTGTTGCCTGATCGTGGGCTACTGGATGGCTTTAAAGATGGCCAAGGGGCTCCTGTGCATACATGCAAGAGGCACGCTAACGATGTCACGACCAGCTTGAGGAGGTGCCGAAGCCAGTCCAATGATCTCTTTGTGAAGGTCTTGTTCAGCCCTGAGACGAGCACCGTGAAGAGCGGCAGCAGCAACCAATCCGTCAGTGATTCTCCTTGCGAGTCCGATGGAGAAGAGTACGACAAGGAGCCCGAGAGCCTTTCCAACCAGATTTCCATCATCGGAAGCCAAGTGAAGCAACTCCAGACGGCCCTGGCGATATCACTGCGCAACAAGTCCCTAGAAGCCATGTCAACCGAGTTGAAGGATAAAAACGCCCTCGTTGACGAAATAATGAAATTGAAGTCTTTGTTGAACACCCAAAGAGAGCAAATAGCAACGCTGAGGACTGTCTTGAAGGCCAACAAGCAGGTAAACTATTGTATGAATTCTTTCCTTTTAGATGGCAAGTGATAGATAATCCCGGACACTTTGGATACCACACAGACAACACATCCCATTTGGCATGAAGAGCACAGGCAGAAAGAGACAATCTATGAATTTAAGGACTCAAAGATGACTTTTTGGTCAGGTTGGGAAAACTAGGCAACTGGATGTACAGCATCCATCCAAAAGATGATGGTTTTTCTTTTCCTTTTTAAAAGTTAAAAGAATTCATCGTTAACTTGGAAAGCTAGAAGGAATGCTTTACTTATTCCAATTTCTACTGCCTTAACGTGTTGTTCCTCCAACAAAGCCAACAGATACCCTTCAGTGCCTGTGTGCAAGTTATTACTTGTCATACTCAAGGCCCGTAGTGATGAGAATTTAGCTAACTTGTGGACTAGCCTCCGAGGTAGGTTAATCTTATAGTCTGGGTTAACATTAGTGACTAGTGCATTAACAGTAAGTAACTACCATCATGTAAAGTATATGGAGAAGTCGCTTCACTCAGTTGGCCAAGCATCGATATTGCTTAAGCGTTCGCTACGGTGCCAGGTGCTGTGCTAAGCTCTAGGGGTACAAAGAAAAGCCGCCATCTGGTCCTTGCCCTCCAGGTACCCACATACTAATGGAGGAACCAACATACAAACAACTTAGCACATACAAGATAGACAGAGGGCAGATTGGAAGTCGTAGGAGAGGGAATGTCCTAGCACCGAGTCGGGCGGAGGCGGGGGTGGGGAATTGAACCTCATCCAACCGATAGGGCTTGGCCCATTCTCCATTGTAACTTGCCGGTCGACTCGCGCTCTTTCCTTCCTCTCCTAGGCTGCCGAAGGTGCCCTTTCCAATATGAAGCGCAAATATGAGGATGAGAAGTCTGTTGTGTCAGAAACAATGAGTAAATTGAGGCACGAATTAAAAGTTCTGAAGGAAGACGCTGCTACTTTTTCCTCCCTCCGGGCAGTGTTTGCCAGCAGGTAATTTTGCTTCTGCTGCACGACAACATGCAGAGAACGGTAGATGACGAAGAAGAAGTTTCGAGTCTGTGCATAGGAGTGTACACCATCGGCATATTTTATCCTCGAATCCCACAAATATACCCCGTAAACACCTCGTAGAAGAAAAAGAAAAAAATTCACCACCTTCTCTGGTGTGAAGGGAGGGCCAAAAAAGTTTACACAGATCTCCCAGACTCTGGGGGCATGTCTACTCAGCCAAGAGAAATGATCGCTACCTCTATGGAATCTCATTAAACTAGACAGTAGATACGGATCGGATCATTAATTCAGAATGGGCAGAGGTCTACTCAGATAGGGCAGGGGTCAAATGATTTCTCCCACGTAGGAGCTTTCTTAGAACCCAGATTGTGTCCGACTGGATTTCCTGATATTTTCAGGCAGATCGATATAGCAAGGAGCAGTGGGCTGAGGATTCGCCAGATTGGCACCCTGGCTCATGCTCGCTAGATGAGAGATCTTAGCTGAGTCACATTCCCTTCGTGAGGCTTGTTTCCTTTGAAAGATGGAGGCAACAGTTGTCGATGAGCTAACTCGGCGGGGGGGTGGGGTGGTTGTGAGAAAAGAATTTTGTAAATTTTAAAACATCATGGAGATAGGAGCTATTATTTATTCCTTTATTGACTGGGAAGTTTGCCTTAAGATGGGAGTCGCCAGCATTTTTGATGGAGGGATTGATCCCCCCCCCCCTTCTCTGAATCGAGAAAAACTACATGGAGGGGATGGCAGGGGCCATTGTTACCAGGAAAAAAAACTGGGTTCTTTACGAGGAAAGTTTCCTTGTAGCAAGGAAACAACACGGTAGCTGCCGATCCCATGGGTGGCCCAGTTGGCCCTTGAAGATAAATGGGTTGACTGTGTGACCGCCTGCTTGGAGACCCATGCCTGAAGGGAGACTCAGATGTTTAGGTGAAGCGATCTGTGGGAGATGCTGAGTTGCTTCCCCTCTCCTGCCCCCCCCCCCTTGTTTTCCAGATGCGATGAGTACGTTTTACAGCTTGGCGAAATACAGCAACAGCTTGCTGCTGCGGAGGAGGAAAAGAAGACCTTAAAATCTTTGCTGAGCCTGGCTATTCAGCAGAAACGGGCTCTGACCCAGCGTTTGGAGGCACTGCAGGCTCAGTCCACTCTGCCACTGAACAGCCGGGCAAAGGTTCTTCCTGACTCCAAGGGGAGACCATTCAAAAGCAACTGGGTAAGACAGACACGTTTGCTCAAGTCCAGGGTGAGGAGGGAGGAGGGAGAAAGCTTCCGCACAGCAAAACAGCAGTTTTCATTCATCCCCGTACCTCTAAGGGGCTCCTCTCAGGGAGATTCTGCTCCTAAATGTGTTTTCAGTCCTCGGCCCAACAGCCATTAAGCCAGTGGTGTGTTCCCACCCCCAGCTCCAGTTTTTTAATCATCTCCCTTAGCCAAGTAATATGGGTGGTACAGGGACTAGCGTGCTGGGCCTAGAGTCAGGAGGACTCCTTTTCTTTCCCGAGTTCAAATCTGCCCTGAGGTGCTTCCTAGCTGTGGGACCCCGGGCCAGCCACTTCACCCTGTTTGCCTCAGTTTCCCCATCTGGAAAATGAGCCAGAGAAGAAAATGGCCAACCGCTCCAGGATCTCTCCCAAGAAAACCCCAAATGGTTTTGGTTTTATATGAGTATTGTCTTACAGCAGTGACCAATATGGAAGTCTCTTTTGTCTGATAATACGCATATAACCCGGATCAAATGGCGTCCCATTTCTGGGAGCGGGAGGTGGGGGGGGTGGGGTGGGGGGAGACAGTTTGGTCCGTATCATTTCAGAAAACGTATGTCGGAAATTGTCATGGCGTGCAAATGGGAAAAGAAAAGATTTCTGAAAAATAGAGACAAAATAAAAAAGACACAGCTCTGGCCTCAAAAAAAAAAAAAAAAAAGAAAAAAAGAAAAGAAAGCCTTAGATGGGGTCAGGAAGAGCAACTGAACAGCAAGCCAAACAGCTGGCTTTGCAGGAGCTTCTTAATTTGCTGAATCTTGTCATCTGGCTGGGAATCATTCTTTTTTTTTTTTTTTTTTTTTATCGTGACATAACTTTGCCACCTCCAGAGTGGCTGTCCCGACACGTCTCTCCACTAACCCTAGAACAGTGAGAATCTTATATCCCAAGCTATTTAGTTCAGCTACTCAGTCACAGGGGCTTGCCTCATTCTAATCGCCGGCTTTCCATTTTTGCTTTCCCTTCCAACCTCCACCAGCGATAAACGAATGGCGTCAAGGACGAAAGGCCCTCTTTTCCAGCGGAGGGGCAGCAACAGTGTTGACAAACGACCGATCTGCACGAGACTGGTATTAACACTGAGATCATCCCGCTCATCAGCTTCAAATGATTGTCCAAAAGTGTTTGATGTTTTTTGGGAAAATATTTAATGTGTTATTTCAGTTGTAGCCCAAATATCTCGAATTGCTTTGAAAACGCAGGCCGTGGAAGAATAGAGCTCGACGCCGTGGCATCGGCGTCCAGAATGCCTTCTGTCGGGCGATATCGCTCGGCGGGCCTGCTGTTATGGTTTCGAGTAGTATTTGTCCTTGTGACCCCTTTGTGAAGAGCACCCTATTCCCCGTTCCCGTGTTCATGTGCAAGCCCCGTCTCTTTAGGAAATGTTAAATACCAAATCTCGGTGTGTTCCTCCTCCACTCTGACTCTGACTCATCACCGTTGGCTTTCAAGTCCATTTCAAGCAAGATATAAAACCGTGCATGTCTTTATGTTTACAGCTTAGTTTCCGTATAATTGGACATACACTTGGTGCTATCTGTACGGTGTTAGAAATCGTCTGCAAAAGTAGTTTCTATCAGTGTACCAGTGTACTGTGTACTGTTTAAAACTTTAAGAAATGTATTCGTGCAAAACCTAAACGGAATGGATCATTCTAGGGGTATTCAGGCGAAGAGCTTTGGCGTCTAAGGTCCCGGAATAAGGGGCGAGTATTGGGGATGCTTGGGAATGCTGGGAACTGGCTTAGATTCTTGGGCACAGGGAATTTTTTTGGAAAAGGGAGGTTCCAAATGCATGACTCTTTCTAGATGAAAGTCACTTGAAGCCCAAAATGGGTGGATTCTTAAATCAAGGACTAGTCAAGTCACCTTGGTAAGGGGCTGCTTGATGCAGACTCAGAATTGTATAGTTTTTGTGGAAAGGTCTCTGGATTCTTTTTTTCCTCCTCCAATCCAGTCCCTTTAAGGTTGGGAATTAGACACCCGGCATTCTTAATGGGATTCGATAGGCTCCGCTTGCCTTGTTTCTTGGAGGAAGAAAAAGATTAAATGATGGGCCGCTGAATTCTCGCAGAAGATATTATTTTGGTAACCCTCTTTTGAAGCATCTTTAATAAGAGGAAGCCTCTTCAAGTCCCTTGCTTTCCCTTCTTATAGAGCATGCTGGGCACCTCAAGAGAGTCGGGGACTTGAGGGGTGGGTGGTGCTGTTTAACCACACATCCCCAAATGCTTAGTATTAGTTGAGAGCCTTTAAGTATTTTCAGTATCATAATGTGTTCTTGCCAGACTGGCAGCTGGCTGAAATGGATTGTAGAAGGGGAACAGAAAGCTCTCTCTAACTAGAGCAGCCTGGCAAGAGAAAAGAGAATAGTCTAAGTGGAATGAAAGTATATTTACATATATTTTTAATGGAAATATTTAAATATCTATCGTACTCTGCGTATGAAGTAACCCTCTCGAAATCTCCCCCTCAACATAATAATGCATGTCAAAGAGTCTTTTGTGCAAAGAATGGAAATCATAAATAAATCGTGTTAGTTGTCTGCATTGCCGCTTTTCTGCGTTTTTATTTTATTGCATTGTAGGTCGGCACCTCTTGACAGTGAGCCTCATTTTCGGGTAACTAATATTAGGACCAAAGGGGGTCCCGAAAGGGCAGCTGGGAGGGCAGTGGATAGAGTGCCAGGAGGACCGGAGTTCAAATTCAGTTTCAGACACCCCCTAGCTAGAGAAGGAAATGACAAACTGTGCGACTCTGGGCAAGTCGCTTCACCCCGTTTGCCTCAGTTTCCTCATCTGGAGAATGAGCTGGAGAAGGAAATGGCCAACCGCTCCAGTATCTCTGCCTAGAAAACCCCAAATGGGCTCATGAAGAGTAGGACACGAGTGAAAAAAACAACTGAACAGCAGGGGCCCAATATTGGGTATACCCGACCCAGCTTCACCCCGAAACTCGAGTGGCCTTTTGGGTTGCAGCGAATGTTGATTTTAGCTCATTTATGCAGAGACTCTTCAGCCTAGACGATTGAAACCAGATGCCTTCATTTCCCCCCACTTACTACATAATAGATGGGTACCATCCATTGGGGTCTCCAGCTTGCTTCGTTGTTTTCTGAATTTGTTTTACAGAAGAATGGCTCTTGCTAACTAGTTTTCCTATCCTGTGACTGCGGGGCCTTTGGGCCACCAAGCAGAGCCTTCCCTAGAAGATAATGTCTGTAGTTGTAGGTGCTCCGGCATCCATAGCTGGTGTGTTACGGAGAGAATTCGGGATGTTGCTTCCCAGGATCACCTCCAAACACCCAAACTCCCACCTTTCAGAGCAGGGGTCGGCAACATATGGCTCTCGAGCCATATCTGGCTCTTTTGAGGGCCGGATATGGCTCTTTCTGCAGGAGCCATAAAGTCCATTTTTTTTCAGGCGCTGTTACAGGAGCGGCACTGTGAGCACTGTACAGCTCTCATGAAATGACATTTTAAAAAAGGTGGCGTTTAGAATGAGAATGATGAGACATCCTACCAAACTATGTGGGATGCAGCCAAGGCAGTACTCAGGGGGAAATTTATATCCTTGAGTGCATATATTAACAAATTAAGGAGGGCAGAGATTAATGAATTGGGCATGCAACTCAAAAA
>NC_058136.1:70570476-70582224 GCF_016433145.1 Gracilinanus agilis | reverse complement strand
GTGACTCCCCCGCCCCCCCCTTGGCGTTTGAGGCAGTCTCCCCCCCCACCCCCACCCCCCAGTCTCCCCCGGCAGACTCCTCTTGCTACTTTGTTCCAGCGAGGCGGGTATTTAAGCCCCTCGGCCGAGGCCGCCCCTTTGCCATTCTGCGGGGAGAGGGAAGGAGGCAGGATCGCCTGAGGCTGGCTTCGAGTTCTGCAGCGGGGAAGGCGGGAGCTGCCTGAGGAGGTGCCCGGGGGCCCGAGCGCGAGCCATGGCCTCTTTGGAGTTCCGGGGTAAGCCGGGCAAGCAGCTGCCCATCATCCAAGAGGGCGAGACGGTGCTGACTTTCCGAGGCCCCAGGATGCGCCTGGCCCAGTGTATCTGGGTGACCCTGGAGGACAAGCAAGTCAAGTACTTGGTCCGCTACCCTCCCGAGAGCCAGGCCTGGCCGGCGTGGGGCGGGGCCGGGATCTACCCCATCGCCAACGTCTGGCAGCCGCTGCTGGCGCTGAGCCAGCCGCCCTCACGTGACTCCACGGTCTGGCTGAGCTCCCGAAGCGGCCGAGGTAGGGCCATAGCCCTGGGGAGCCTCGGGAGGGGCGGCTTCGGCCAGTTCCCGTGCCTGGGAAGGGGGGGCATCGGCAGCAACATCTTGGCGCCCATGCCTGTCGTCCCCCAGATATTCACCAGCGAGCCGCTCTGCCCCATCGCCCCCCTCGGCTGGTTCTACGAGTGGCTCCCCGAGGGCAGCGTCCTCCGCTATTCCGTGGCCCACTTGCGGGAGGACCGCTATGCCTACGTCCTCCTCCAGATGGCTGCCGAGAGGAGGCAGCAAGAGGTCTCCAGGCCCCTCATCTCCCCCTGGGAGGGCGACCTGAGCCCCACGGGCGAAAACAGAGTCTTTGAGGGCGCGGCCGGGGGGCCCAACTTCCAGAGAGGCCGGGCGCGCTCTCGCGGGAAGAGAGGCAGGTCGCCGAGAGAAAAGGACGTGAGCGGGGAGTCCGAGAAAGAATCCGTGGGCAGGAAAGTCCAGGTCCAGCTGCCCAGCAGCCTGTCGCCCCTGCTCGTCCGAGACTGGGAGCTGGTGACCCTCCAGAGGAAGCTCTTCACCCTGCCCGCCAGGAAGACCATCAGCGTCATCCTGAGCGAGTACGTCACCTTCCACCCCGAGGCCTGGTCCACAGACAAGAAGCACGCCGTGTTCGGCCTCGTGGCCGTGATCAAGGAGTACTTCGAGCTGGTGCTGGGCACCCAGATGCTCTACAAGTTCGAGAGACCCCAGTATGCTGAGGTCCTGGCCCGCTACCCACGAGCCCAGATGACCCAAGTGTACGGGGCCAACCACCTGCTGCGCCTCTTCACCAGGATGGGATCCATGGTGGCCTCCACTTCTCTAGACGACAAGAACGTCCACATGCTAATGAGTCATTTCCAGGATTTACTGGAGTACCTGGGCAGCAACCCCTCGCTGCTGTGCATTGCGCCCTCTGATTACCAAATGACCACTGAAGAGTACCAGCAGAAAGCTGAGTAAAGGCCTCGGGGGAGGGTGGTCTCTGCTCCCCGCCCGTTTCTGGGAGCGTGGCCAGGGGGGGCCCAGCATTTTGGGGCTGCTCTTTGTTCTCTCCTCCCAGAGCCCTAACTGGTGTTTGTGGTAATGGACACAGAGACTGACCGGACACCGTCTCGGAAAGTTCCGCGAGGTATTCGGTGAACTTTGCCTTTGAGCCTGGGCCCTTGGGTGCCACCAGAGACTGACTGATGATGAGCGCCGAGGTGCCCCCGGTGGCCTGTCTTTCCCCGGGTGGGGGTGGGTCTGCTCGTCTGTTCTGTGGGGTTGGCCAAGGGCCCTTTCCTGGATGGTGGCCTCTCCCACGTGGGGGGTGTCATCTCTACGTCCGGCCACCCAGTGGTTTGCCATGTTGCTTCCAGTACAGAGTTAGGGGCTGGGAAAAGGTTCTCTCTTCTCTCCCGTATTGATAGAGGTCTGTTACAGTGTGGAAAACGCAGCGATTTTGCTGGGGAAAAGATGCTTCTTTCTTTGGTCCCAGGCCTTTCGCTCCATCCCTTAGAACCTGCGTTCATGCCAAGTCACCAGCGACCCTGGGCGAAGACGGTTCGGGCCAGCGATGGCCTGTCTTTCCCCGGGTGGGGGTGGGTCTGGTCACCTGGCACAGGGGCTGCTCTTCTGCCCCTTCTTGGAACGGGACCGTGTTCTTCTCCTCTGTGTGTGTTATCTCCATGCCCCGATGCCTGAACAGTTCTGATGTTTGCCACGTTGGTTCCAATGCCAGTTTAAGGAAACGTTTTCTTCTGTATTGACAGATGTTTGTTACAAATGTTGAAAATATATTGATTTTGCCACAAAAAGTATCTGTGGTTTTTTTGGTTCTATTAACATTAATTCCTAAATATTCCAGGGGACCAACCACCCAGATTCTAATAGTAGCAGCAGCAGCAGCAGTAGTAGTAGTAGCAGTAGTAGTAATAGTAGTAGTTGTAGCAGTAGTAGTAGTTGTAGCAGTTGTAGCAGTAGTAGCAGTAGTTGTAGCAGTAGTAGTAGTACTAGTAGTACTACTAGTAGTAGTTGTAGTAGTAGTAGTAGTAGTTGTAGTAGTAGTAGTACTAGTGGTAGTAGTGGTAGTAGTAGTGGTAGTAGTAATAGTGGTAGTAGTGGTAGTAGTAGTGGTGGTAGTAGTGGTAGTAGTAGTGGTAGTAGTAGTAGTGGTAGTAGTAGTAGTAGTAGTAGTAGTAGTAGTAGTAGTAGCTGTAGCAGTAGCAGTAATAGTAGTAGGTGGTGGTGGTGGTGGTGGTAGTAGTACTAGTGGTAGTAGTAGTGGTAGTAGTAGTAGTACTAGTGGTAGTAGTAGTGGTAGTAGTAGTAGTAGTAGTAGAGGTAGTAGTGGTAGTAGTAGTAGTAGTAGAAGTAGCAGTAGCAGCAGTAGTAGTAATAGTAGTAGTAGTTGTAGCAGCAGCAGTAGTAGTAGTGGTAGCAGTAGTGGTAGTAGTAGTAGTAGTAGTAGTAGTAGTAGTAGCTGTAGCAGTAGCAGTAATAGTAGAAGGAGTAGTAGCAGTAGTAGTAGTGGGAGTAGGAGTAGGAGTAGTGGAATACTACAATATTCTATTGCTACTCTATATGTATATAGTAATATACAAAAGTAGTGCTGCTGCTGCTGCTGCTGCTTTCCAAGTATGGGCCTGCTCTCCGATAGTATGGAGCCGGGGCTAGCTCCGCAGGACTCCAGAGCCTTGATGCCACTCGACGTGTAATTCCTACTATTTCTACCCATAAAGTTTTGGCTTCTTTTGCGCCTGTATTTGCATCTCCGCGAGTGAACGCGCCAGAGATTTAAATAATTCAGGCTCAGAAAAGAAAATAGACCTGACTGTGAAGGAGATGGCAGAAGGGGGCTGGGGGAGAAGCGCTCCGATTCCTGCTGGATTTATAGGCTAATCCCATCACATTTCCAAAGAATGTCTGAGCTCTCGCTTTCTGTCTTGCTTCTGTTTAAGAATGTTTTTCTTTCAGTATTTCCTCCCGGTTACACAATTCGCTTTCTTTCCCTCCCTTTTCCCCTCCTGCTTCCCAGAGCAGAGCTGACAAGCAGTTCCACTGGGTTATACACGTGTTATCACTTGATACCTATTTCTGTAACTGTATTGGTTCTAAGGTAGAAGAGCAGTAAGGGCTAGGTAATGGGAGTTAAGTGACTTGCCCAGAGTCACACAGCTGGGAAGTATCTGAGGCCAGATTTGAACCCAGGACCTCCCATCTCTAGGTGTAGCTCTCAAACCACTGAGCCTTCCTCCCCCCCATCAGACTTTTAAAGAACAATAAATATGGGCAGTTAGGTGGCTCAGTGGATAGATAGCCAGGCCTGGAGTTGGAGTGGGAAGTACCTGGGTTCGAATCTGGCCTCAGACACTTCCTAGCCATGTAACTTTGGGCAACTCACTTAACGCCAACCGCCCAGCCCTGACCGCTCTTCCATGTTGGAGCTGCTACTTTGCATTGATTCTAAGGCAGAAAGTAAGGGCTTTTTAAAACTTGAAGCCACACAAAGGTATCTAGAAATGCTCAAGGAATACGAATCAAAACAACTCTGAGGTACCATCTCGTGCCCCTCAGATTGGCCAAAATGATAAAAGGGCAAAATGACAAATGGCGGAGGGGACGTGGAAAAGTGGGGATGCTGATACACTGTTGGTGGAACTGGGAGCTGATCTAACCATTCTGGAGAGCAATTTGGAATTATGCCCGGAGAGTTTTGAAAGATCCAGCAATGCTCTTGCTGGGTCTGTTTCCCCAGGAGGTCAGGGAAAAAGGCAAAGAGCCTCCATGTTCCAAAAGATTGCGAGCAGCTCTCTTTGTGGTGGTAAAGATTTGGAAACTGAGGGGATGCCTGTCGCCTGGGGAATGTGGTGTATGATTGTGATGGAATACTACCGTGCTGTAAGAAGTGATGAGCGGGTTAATCAAGCAAGTTAGAAAGGCCTACGTGAAGTAAAGGAGAACGAGTAGAACCAAGAAGAAAAGTCTACACGACTCCAGAATTAATGTTTGCAGGATAACTTGTGAATGTCCACCTCCAGAGAAGGAACGATAGAAACCCGAAAGCCATAATTTACATCTTTTGGTCAGGTAGTGCCTCCTATGGTGTGGGGAAGGGAGGAGGGATTGACATACTTGGGAATAAATTCTATTACATTAAAAAATAATAGGGAGGGGCAGCTGGGTATCTCAGTGGATGGAGAGCCAGGCCTAGAGATGGGAGGTCCTGGGTTCAAATCTGGCCTCAGACCCTTCCCAGCTGGGTGACCCTGGGCAAGTCCCTTGACCCCCACTGCCCACCCTTACCACTCTTCCACCTATAAGCCAATACACAGAAGTTAAGGGTTTAAAATAAAAAAAAATAAAAAAAATAATAGGGAGGGGGCAGCTGGGTAGCTCAGTGGATGGAGAGCCAGGCCTAGAGATGGGAGGTCCTGGGTTCAAATCTGGCCTCAGACACTTCCCAGCTGAGTGACCCTGGGCAAGTCACTTGACCCCCATTGCCCACCCTTACCACTCTTCTGCCTTGGAGCCAATAACAGAAGTTAAGGGTTTCAAAACAAAACAAAACAATAGGGGACTTTTCGCGTTTGTAGAGACAGGCAATGTGGCCAGTCAATGGATATGTCTTAAATACTTGGGCTAAGCAATAGAAATAGGACTTCCAAAAATAATGTATCTGTGTCCTCAAGGAGCAATTAGTGGGACAGAAGTACCCAGGAATGGGGGCTAAGGCTGACTCAGTCTCGTAAGATGATGGAGTTCCTAGGGGGCATGCCAGAAAAGTGAGTGGCTCGGGCATCTGGACATAGGTTCTTTGAGATCACCTATTCACAGTGAGGTTCATGGGATGCATCCCCTGCCAATAATCTCACCTATAATGTTTTGTGTTTAAATGTTGGCATTTTATTTACTGGCATAAGTCTATACTACCATTTTTTCCATATTAAAAAAATCCTAACCTGCTGTCTTAGAATCAATACCGAGTATTGGTTCTAAGACAGAAGAGTGGGAAGGGCTAGGCAATGGGGGTGAAGTGACTTGCCCAGGGTCACCCAGCTAGGAAATTCTGAGGTCAGATTAGAACCCAGGACCTTCTGTCTCTCTGCCTGGCTCTCGATCTACTGAGCCACCTAGTTGCCTCCTTTTCCCATATTTTTTTTTACTTTTAAAAAAGATTGAGGGGAGCAGCTGGGTAGCTCGGTGGATTGAGAGCCAGGCCTAGAGACGGGAGGTCCTGGGTTCAAATCTGGATTCAGATACTTCCCAGCTGGGTGACCCTGGGCAAGTCACTTGACCCCCGTCGCCTAGCCCTTACCACTCTTCCACCTAGGAGCCAATACACAGAAATTAAGGGTTTAAAAAAAAAGATTGAAGATGGGGGCAGATGAACCGGATTCTGGTCCACTACCAATGGTTTGTGACTTTCATTAATCCGAGATTATTGTTCCTTTTGTTGAAAAATAAAATTTCATGGGCCCTGGGAGTGGTGGTGAGGGACGTGAGCTAGGAGAGAGGTTAGAGCCGGATAATTAGATCTGAGAATCACCAGCAATGGGACAGTAATTGAATCTAGGGGAACTGATGAAATCACCAAGTGAAATAGTATGGAGGGACAGAGGACCTAGAGAGAGAGAGTCCTGGGAGATACCCACCTTTAGCAAGCATGACCTGAATGAAGGTCCAGCAAGGGAAACTGAGGAATGGTCAGACAGGAGAACCAGGAGAGACTAATGTCACACACACACACACACACACACACACACACACACACACACACACACACACACACACAAACTAGAGAAAAGAGGCTATAGAGGAGAAGAGGGCGATAGCGTCAAAGGATGTCAAAAGGCCAAAAAGGATCAGGAGTGAAAAAAGCCCACGTGTTTTGGTAGTTGAGCTCACTGGTGACTTGGAGGAGGGCAGCGTCAGTTCAAGGATGGGGTTAGCGGTGGGTCTGCAGAGAGTCCGGGAGAGAGACTACGGGTGAATTTTACAAAGGATCTAGCTGTCAAAAAGGATGATGGCTTAAGGATATGAAGAGATCAGTGAGGGATTTTTGAGATTGAGGGAGACACGTATGGATGTCTGTAGATGATGTGGGTTCTCTGCTCTGTTTCAAGCTATTCTGCTTATATTTCCTCTCTCTCCTTTCTTGACTTCTTCTGTCTTCTCTGCTTTTTTGGTCTGACTCAGTTGCTGACTGACTAGTAGTAATTCCTTGTGTTAAGTAACTACTTTAGGTTGAGAAGCCCAAATGGACGTTTCTGCTATATATTCCACAGTTAGGTAATGTACACTCGTCTCATAGTTACAAAAAAATTTTGGTTATCAGTTTCCCAGCCACCAACCCCAAAGTTCATACAATCATTATCTATAGAAGACATGAACTGCTTGAAATGTGCATCTTTGCCATTGGTTCACTCAAAGATTTCTAAGAAACAGATTGATGTCAGGGGGCAGCTGGGTAGCTCAGTGGATGGAGAGTCAGGCCTAGAGACGGGAGGTCCTGGGTTCAAATCTGGCCTCAGACACTTCCCAGCCATGTGACCCTGGGCAAGTCACTTGACCCCCATCTCCTACCCTTACCATTCTTCTGCCTTGGAGCCAATACACATAAGTTAAGGGTTAAAAAAAAAAAGAAATAACACAATTGATTTTCTTCTTTCTATCATATAAAACGAGGATCACATTTATTTATAAAAGCATTTAAGTCGGGGGCGGCTGGATATCTCAGTGGATTGAGAGCCAGGCCTAGAGATAGGTGGTCCTGGATTCAAATCTGACTTCAGACACTTCCCAGCTGGGTGACCCTGGGCAAGTCACTTGACCCCCATCGCCCACCCTGACCACTCTTCCATCTAAGAGCCAATACACAGAAGTTAAGGGTTAAAAAAAAAGAAAAAGAAAAAGATGGATGTTGTTGGAATAGCTGATGAATTCCCTGAAGAACAGATGAGAGCCAAATTAGCACTTAGCTTCAGGGAATCCCAGAAATGGGAGCGGAGAAGTAGAACACGTGGAGTATAATATAAATACCCCAACAGCGATGATTACGTTTCTCGAGAATGGAATTGCCGACGATATCCTCAAACACAAGAAATGGCCTCTTTCTACGAATACGAAGCAGCCAGTCGAATGAGATTGATCACAGAGGAGTGAGAAGGTGGGGATGAAAGAGGGGGACAAAATGTGGAAAATGGGATTAAATGAGATCACGTGTACCTATCGAGCTGTTTGCTTCTATTTCTTCATGTGAGATAGGGCTGAGATGAAGGAAGAGAAAAAAGAAGGAGCCCTTAGTAAATAAGCACAATTTTCCCAGTGAACTATGAGGCCAGGTTCTCAGATGAGAAAGTGGGAAAAGGGGGAGCCGTAGGAAGCCAGGAGAGTCGTGGAAATGTTGAAAAGAGCTGCTGTGGTGAGTGAGATGGTTGATTTTTTGTTGTTGTTGTTCAGTCATTCTCAGACATGTCCAACTCTTTGTGACTCCATTTGGTGTTTCCTTGGCAAAGATATTGAAATGCTTTGTCATTTCCTTCTCCAGCTCATTTGACAGATGAGAAAACAGGCAAAATGAAGGAACTTGTCCAGGGGCACACAGATAGTTTGCCGTTTCTTTCTTTAGCTTATTTCACAGATAAGAAAAATAAGGCAAACAGGGTGAAAGGACTTGCCCAGGGTCACACAGCTAGGAAACGTCTGAAGCCAGATTTGAACCCTCGTCTTCCCGACTCTGGGTCTGGCTCTCTATCCACTGAGCAACCTAGCTTTTCCCCTCCTTTTCGTTTTATCCTGTCTTAGTATTTAACTTTTTAAAAAACATTTTCTATCTTAGTAATAATTCTAAGATAGAAGGGAAAGTGCTAGGTAATTGAGGTTAAGTGACTTGCCCAGGGTCACACAGCTAGGAAACGTCTGAGGCCAGATTTGAACCTAGGCCCCTCCCAACTCCAGGCCTGGCACTTTGTCCATTGTACCACCTAACTGCCAAGTTCATTTTTTTGGTTACATGTTTACATGTTTGTTGCATGTTTCCTGGCCACATGCCTTTGTACAGCTTGCCCTCCATAGCTGGAATATATGCCATCCTTATAGTTTCCTGAAAAGCTCAACTCAAGTTTTTCCTTCTATAAATGCGTAAACTTCTCCCCCCCCCTCTTAAAACCCTTGCTTTCAGTCTTAGAATTGATGTCAAACAGCTGTTCCAAGGCAGAAAAGTGGAAAGGGCTGGGCAATGGAGGTTAAATGACTTACCCAGGGTCACACAGCTACGAAGGTCAGATTCAAACCCAGGATCTGCCATCTCCAGGTCTGACTTTCAATCCACTGAGCCCCTACCTTCCTGTCCCCATCTTTAAAAAAAACTTTCTGTATTAGTATAAGTTCTTCGAATTAAAAAAAGCAACAACAACTAACTCTTACTTTATAATAACTTGGAGCCAGAAAAGAGAGCTGTAGGAAATTGAGGTTAAGTGACTTGCCCAGGGTCACACAGCTAGGAAGTGCCTGAGGTCAGATTCGAACCCAGAATCTTGCAGGCTTGGCTCTCTTCACTGAGTCACCTAGTGTTCCCTCCCAAATGACCTCCCGCCTAGTCTATTCTGTATATCCTTGTACTTGACATGTTTTCTCCACCAATAGGGTGTACAGAGCTTGAGAGGGGAGGCTGGCTTCTTTTTGTCTTTGTATCCTCAGCCTCTAATTCAGGACGGAAGGCAGAGGAGTTGCTTCGTACACGCGGTCACGTGATCCCGAGGGACCTGGGACCAAGAACGCCATCCAGCTCGGGAGAAAGAAGCCCTGGCGTCGGAATGAGGACCGAAGCGGGCGATTCTCCCTCTCGTTTAGTTTCATATGATTATTCACTTCAGAGAAGGAACACCATGGAAACAGGTTTCGAGCGATCATCCGCGTCTGCCCCAGATCGAATGGCCTGTCAGCTCCGGGAGGGAGGAGGGAAGGAAGGAGGGAGACAATCTGGATCCTAGAACTTCAGACAACAAGCGTGCAAATTGGTTATTGCTTGGAATCGGCAAAAACAAATACGCAAAATAAAATAAATGCCATCACGCCGATTGACGTAGTGAAGTTTCGTATAGCCTTAGGCTGCCATCTAGTGTCTAGCCCGAATATTGCAACTATGTCATTGGGCCCTAGTGGCTACTTAATTAGCTTCCGCCATGACATTCCTAGAATTACACTGAACCATTCACGGCAAATCCTCTTTGGATTGGATTTTAACCCATATGGCGGCTCAGTTAGAGGAGCGAATATGGAAACAAATCGAATCATGGATTTAAAGAGACAAACGAGGAATGAATTCGTGCCGTCTACAGCAGAATTCAAACTGAGCCTTGAAATTGTCCCTCGGACTCTTCCCCCTTAATGGGACTCAGTTCCGCGAGAGGTTATGGGACGTGGTGTGGCCTCCATCCCTCTCGAGCCGGGGCCCTCACTTCTGAACAAAGTCGACGCTTCCTCTTTGTGTCCATTGCAAGTATCGTCAAATGGGTGGGAGTCTACCTGCCGCCTTCATTCCCACTCCTTACTTAGATCTCCAATCGGGTCTACCCTAAATGGCCATAATCATGGTTCTGAGCCCCACAAAAGATCCAGAGGCCGCCTCGACGATTGGTTTCTTTTTTGAAATTTCTTAAAATATTTTTATTTTTAATACATTTGTTTTTATAATATTATATCATCATATTCTATTTTATCAAAATATTTGCTTTCTATGTGCTATATGTAGTTATAAGATTTTTTTTTACATTTTTATATTCTTTTATTTTTAAATTTGAGTTCCGAATTCTCTCCTTCCCTTCTGCCCACTGAGAAAGCGAGCAACATGATATCAACTCTGCATGGGAAGTCGTGTAAAACAGGTTTGCCTATTAGCTATGTATATATTTATTTAAAGCAAGAAAAATAAAGAAAGGGAGAAAATTAGACTTCCCTTTGCACTCCGCGGCGTTCATCCACTCTGGAGGTGGAGAGCATCATGGGTTCTTTGGGATTGTCTTGGATCGCTGTATTGATCAGAGGAGCCAAATCTTAGGACCCTGGAGGAAACAGGTAGTGGGTAACAGGAGCTTCACAGAGGTCTTTTGAATGAACTCTAAGACGCTGTCTTCGTTTTGCTGATGGGAAAATTGAGAGTGTCTTGTCTAAGTGGCAGAGTTAGGATTTGAATCAAGAGCTGAAGAAAACTAGTCCAAGACTTTGTGGCTGTCCCACTTTGCCTTATAATGAGGGAGGTTACCCTTTTAGCGCCCTCCTTAGGAATCCGTTGTCTTTACGATGTTTTATGTTCATACACGGGCATTCAGAAGTCTGGGGGAATGGGGAGTCTTGAGCTCCAGATCTTTCCCGTCTCCCAGGGGAATCTGTCATAGGGTGATCAGATTTTTCTATTATGGACTTAGAGCTAGAAAGGCCCATAAAGATCATTTAGTCTGATCTTTTAATTTTTCAGATGTGGAAACTGAGGCTCAGGATCATTCAGGTCCTAAGCATCTGAGGCAGGACCTCAAACGTTGCCCTGTCTTCTGAGTTCATGCTTTCTGAGGAAAGGGATTGGGAATACAGGAACGATAGAGCTGGAGGTTCATTGGGTAGTAGGATTTGCGAGCTCTTCTTCAGGAAGAGGCAGGAAGGAGAGATTGGAAAGCCAATTGAGGCTTGATATCAGAAAGCCATCTCCAATAATTAGCTCAAACAATCAGAGCTATTTCAAAGTAGAATGGGCTGCCTCAGGAGGTGGTAGGCTTGGAGGTCCTCCTTGGAGGCAGAGACTGGAGGATGACAGTATACTAGGATCCAGATCTGGAGCTGCTCCTTGATGCGCCCCATCAACACTGTCTGTATGTCTCACCTGCGTTTGCCACTTAACCTCCTCTCATTCCCTCTTCCTCTCTCCCTCTCTTTCCCTCCCTCTCTCCCTCCCTCCTTCCCTCCCTCTCTGTCTCTCTCTGCCTCTCTTTTTCTGTCTGTTTTTGTCTATGTCTCTGTCTTCCTCCCTCCCTCTCTCTCTATCTCTCTTTCTGTCTCTCTCTGTCTCTCTTTCCCCCTTTCTTTCTCTGTTTGTCTCTTTGTCTCCCTCCCTCTCTGTCTCTGTCTCTTTTCCTGTCTGTTTTTGTCTCTGTCTCTTTCCCTCTCTCTCTATCTCTTTCTGTCTCTCCCTCTGTCTCTGTCTCTGTCTCTCCCCACTT
>NC_058136.1:70559495-70570289 GCF_016433145.1 Gracilinanus agilis | reverse complement strand
CTTTCTCTCTATCTCTTTCTGTCTCTCCCCCCTCTTTCTGTCTCCCTCCCTCTCTCTGTCTCTCTTTTTCTGTCTGTTTTTGTCTATGTCTCTGTCTTCCTTCCTCTCTCTCTATCTCTCTGTCTCTTCCTCTGTCTCTCTTTTTCTGTCTTTCTCTGTCTCTGTCTTTCTCCTTTCTGCGTGCTAAAATTTCAGTGGTTCTAATAGTTCAGATTCTCAGGTTCTGACCATTGGCCATTTTTTGTGTTCTGTGATCCCTCCCAATTCTCCCATTCCAGGTACTGGTATCTGATCCAGAACTCCCTTATTTTAAGAGTCTTCCAAGCATGGACTTTCTATGTTGTGATTTTTCTCAAAGGTCCCTCCCAAATCTGGTATTCCAATATGCAGGACCCCATCCAACTCAGGCACCAAAGATTCACACAGAGAATAAGGGCCCAAAGGAGAGGGGAAGAACAGAGAGACAAGAGTCGAAGTGAAAGCAGGGGGCAGCTGGGTGATTCAGTGACTAGAGCCAGATGCAGAGACAAGGGATCCTGGGTTCAAAAGTATCCTCAGATACTTCCTAGCTGGGTGACCTTAGGCAAGTCACTTAACCCTCATTGCTCAGCCTCTCTGCCTTGAAACTGCTATTCCATACCGACTCTAATACAGAAGGCAAAGGTTTAAACACTAGAGAGAAAGGAGGGGCAGAGAAAGGAGGAAATACAATACCTTCCTTGGCCACACACACACAAATCCACAAAAATAGACATTCTGTGCAGTGCCTTCATGCCATAGGACTGCTCTTGATATATAGTAATATCATTGATCATCACTAGGATGTGACGTGTATGCAGGATTTGAGAGGAACACCATTTGTACTTTCAAAGCTCCCCACTGCAAAGACTACATGTGGAGAGTAATCGAAGAAAAATAACTTTAAAAATAAATAAAGGGGGCAGCTGGGTAGCTCAGTGGATTGAGAGTCAGGCCTAGAGACGGGAGGTCCTGGGTTCAAATCTGGCCTCAGACACTTCCCAGCTGGGTGACCCTGGGCAAGTCACTTGACCCCCATGGCCCACCCTTACCAGTCTTCTGCCTTGGAGCCAATACACAGAAGTTAAGGGGTTAAAAAAAATAAATAAAATAAAAATGCCCTGGGAGGTCAGAGAAGGATGGGCTCTTAGAACTGTGACTGTGGTTGAGCTGTCAGGCTGGGATCACCACGGCTCTTACCAGGCTCTCCAGGTTTTCATCTCTTGTTCAGTCTGCAACTTGGGTGTATTTGCAAAGGAACGTTACGGTCCCAGCTATTTCTTTTAACAAGGAGCTTGATCCTGTTCAAAAACTCTTTGTAGAAAAGATTAGAGACTATAAATCCAAAAGACAGTTGGAGGACCTGCTGATACAGGTCCTGAGTATCAACAAGATCTGGAAAGGGAATTATTCAAGCTTAAGCAAATGTATGGTAAAGGAGATATGAATACGTTCCCGACTTTCAAATTTGAAGACCCCATATTTGAAGAGGCACCTAGACCCAAGGCTTGAAGAGTGCCTACAAACTATATCTTTTAAAAAAAATTTTTTTAAACCTTTAACTTCTGTGTATTGGCTCATAGGTGGAAGAGTGGCAAGGGTAGGCAATGGGGGTCAAGTGACTTGCCCAGGGTCACACAGCAAACTATATCTTGCTGTTTGGTTATTTGACGTGATTTAGTTGGATGACTAATAGATAACAGTAAATTTTAATTTCATTTTCAAAAAAAAAATCAGGCTAGGAGGATTCGGAGAACATTGAACGTCTAGAATGGAATGGAACTTTCATGGGAGAAAATGTTGGAAGGGAGAGAGAGCTTTGAATAGGATTTTCAGATTGGGAAGTACAGTTTGGGCTTCGAATGCCAGAATCTGGAGACACAATCTCAGACCTGAGAGGATACTTAGGACATAGAAAGTTGGAGGGTGGAGGAAATTTAGAAATAAGAATGCTTGACCTGGATGGGGTCCTTGGACTGGGACTCTGAGATAAGGGGAGTAAACCATAGAACCCAGAACTAGATGCTTTTGAGTCACACAGGAAATAAAGAGAGGGAAAATTACAGACCCCCAAACAACAAATGTAATTCTATGTAATGACTTCGATGAGCAAGTCTGGGATTGATTACTATTACAGATAAAAAATAGGGAGTATGTTTTAAGGGGGAAAAAGGGTGGGGAAGGTACCCAGGATTATAAAAAGGAAACTATTAGTGATTGTATATCATTGTAATTTTAAGATAGATGGGTCTTAAAACTAGTTAGAAATGAAACAGTTAAAATTAAAATTAACATAAAGAAAATGAAAAAAAAACTGGCAGGCAGAACACAGATCACCTATTGGTGTCCCTTCTGATTCTTCAATTATTGGATAGGGTAGTCTTCTCATTTTACATATGGGGAAACAGAGGTCCAGACCACTTTGTAGGATCGTAGAACTAGAGACAGAAAGAACGGCTGATATTTATTTTAATAAAGAGGAGCTTGTGGCTCCAGGGAGGGGAAGGGATCAGTCCTACATCAAACAGGTAGTAAGTCTCAGGGACAAGTCTCAGGGAATTTGAGTCTTCATGATTACCAGTCCAGAGCATTTCCACTCCCCCAAATAGCCATACAGGGTACAGTGTAAGCTCCCTGTGCTTCCCCCACCCAGAGTCTTGGAGCTGGTGCTTAGCAGTATCACCTTGTCTTGTGGAGAAGAAGAGAGGCTCCAGGAAGCAGGAAGAGGAGAATAAAAGGGAAGACCCGTCTTAGCCTTTGATGGAATCATCTTCTCATCATTTCGAGTCCCTTGCTTCTGAGAATGCAGATCATACCTTGTCCATGTCTCCTCGTCCTGTGGGATTCTTGTCCATTGGGGTTCTGCCCTCAATCTTCTTTGCTGAATGGTGCTGGCACAGAATACAGATGGGCAGAAGATTTCACTTACTAGTGGCAGCTATGACCTGCCCTGCTCCTCAGATCTGGTCAAATGATTTCCATTCACAAAACTACCTGGGAAAAATGAAAGGAAAGTTGGAGCTGACAAGACGACCCCTTTCTCATCCTAATAACCAGTTTTTCTTTCTTTTGGTTCTTCTTGATCATCCCAATCACAAAATGAAAAATGCATTCCATGCTACATGAAACAAAAACCTTCCTATTGCCCAACACAGATTGTATTTCTTTGTGAGAAGGAGAGGGAGCAGAGGGAGAATGGACTGTGGTGGGTGGGGTTCTCTGGGGAACCTCTGAAGTCTTTTTTAGTGCCAAACCCCATTCAAAACTAGAAGCCCTTTCAAATTGAATGCCATCCCGTATCCCTTTCCCTTCCCTCATCTCCTAGCCAACCATCTCTCTCTCACCAAAAACTCGGCCAGTTTATTGCTTAGCCTTGAGGCAGCCCCCAACCAGGAGGTTCAGCCCTCGTTCTAAGCCTAAACCCTGGAATAAACCCAGGAGTCTCCCTGGATCTGTTTCCTGAGCCAATATGTGTCCCCCATCCCATAGGGATGTCACAGCTCAGAGTCCACGGGGTGCAAGGAAAAGGTTCTGGAGGGATCAGTAGGTGACCGTTTCCCTCCCTTGGGAGCAGATCCAGGAGTCTAGGGCTTGTGCTTCCTGCCCACTTGTCTCCCAGGTTCAGTCAGCTGATCCTCAGCTGGGCTTTGGGCCCATCCTATGCCCCAACTGGGCATCCCATTCACCTCTCTGCCTGAAGTCTTCCCCCCCCCTTTGCTTCATTTGCCCTTTCCTACTCATTATCAGGGCTTCCTTTCCCCTCCTCAACATACTCTCTCCAACTGGTGACTCCAACCCCACATCTGCTCACCCCTCACCAGTGGCCTCAGATGCTGCCAGGGGCTTATCTGACTGTTGCCATCTGGGAGCCAGGCTTGAAGGGAGACAACCACAGGGACCTCCCTCTGTTGAATCCCCTCTTAAAAAGTCCTTTTGGCTTGGTATATTCTGATGCAGGAGGACTCCAATATGGTCTGTGCCTCTCTCTCTCTCTCTCTCTCTCTCTCTCTCTCTCTCTCTCTTCCTGTTCAGGAGGCCTCAGTGATTCTCTGTATAATCCTCCATAGACAAAGAATGGGTTTATTTCATTTACAAATATTGTATATTCCTATGACTCTATCAGTCTTTCATATATTCTCATGTAAGACTTCTCCCCTATCCTCTCTATATACCTGAAAGGATTCTACTTCCTCTCTCCCTGTGATAGAATATAGGAAGACTCCCATTGCTGTCCAAAGAGAGTGTCTCATTCCTCATAGATGGGAATCCAGAGAGAATGCTCATATTCCTAGGTAGAAGTATATAGAATAAATGAGTGCTCATCCACGAATCACTCATATATCATAAAAGAAAAACAACAATGAATACATGGATAATTATGTGGATGAATCAGAGGAGAAAATGTAGTCTATTTATATACACAGAGTATACGATTGCTCAGAGATATGTGAAGATGGAGAGAGAATATAAAGGAATTCATACACAAATCTTTATTAATATGTAGTCTGGGTATTTGAGGGCAGAAAGATGAACAGCAAAGGAGTACAAAGGAGACTTCATAATAGGAATCAAGAGAACATATCAAAATTTGGATATATGGATGTAGAAAGAAAATAGGAGCATCCTCATGCATGTCTAAATGCCCATAGAAGGTAGGGATCCTCATGTATGGGGAGATACTCGTATGGGGAGTTAGGAGACTTCCACCATCCTATTCCCTGAGATTTTACACAGGAGCCAATGTTCTCAACCTATTTTTCCTTGGGCTGCCTGCCTGATCTCTTCCCTTCCTACATCAGGCAGATATTTCTGAAAGCCATTTTGAGACTCCCTTTTGGTCTCCTCACCATGATTCCTAAGGGGTATCAATAAAAATTCTTTATGAAATTATTGTATTTAAGGGTGCAGGTGTGCCTGAGTGTGTGCGTGTGTCCTATCTTCCATTCCATCACTTGTTGCTGACATGTTTGTTGGAAGATTGGAGTGGGTTTAAATGGAACCCACTCCTTTTTTGTGTTATGCTTTCCTTTAGACTTCTATTAACCAGAGTCTTTGCTGGAATGACTTTGGGCTTGTTGATGAAGTCTTATAGCCCTCTCTCCCAGTGAAATTGCTCCCCTATATTCTTGGCTTCTTTGGCTAACCACAAAGGGATAGAATTCTCAAATATTTTTTAAAAATAGATTTTCAGTATAGTTAGTAAGTTTGCCCGAGAGCTGAGAGCTGGGGTTTCCCTTTTTCGCCCTCTGCTCCTGTGATTTTTTTCTTTGCTGGTCACTCAGCTGCCCGCTTTTGCCCTGTCTTGGCCATTGCAGACTCCCCCACCCCACCCCGCCAGCCCACCTGCTTTCACTGATGCTGCATTTTCACACCCATCTGCTTGAGCCAGTGTTCCTCACCTTCCCCACCCAGCCTGAAGCCTGCCAGTGCTAGCCAATCTGAACTGCTTTTTTCCAATGGGTAGGTGAGAACTCCAATCCCTCCCCCCACCCCACGTGGGGTTTCCAGCCTGTGCTACCGTTTTTTTAAGCCAAAGTCTTAAAGTGATCCTGGACTCCTGGCTGAGAGATATCTACAACTTGGGATTTTTTTCATAGGAAGGGGACTTCTCTGTACTTTTTTTCTGTTGAGAGTAGAGAGACTAAATCAGTAGATTTGAAGTAGAAATTTTGGGGATTTTGTCTCTACCTTTTGGCCAGTTCTCTCCTATGCAAATACCCTATTGTTCTCCAGCAAGATTTCATCTTTTTGTGTTTGATCTGTAAACAAACTTCCATTCAGTGTTTTTTTGGAATAATGCTGTTTCAAAGCATGCTTGAAACTCTGAAACAACAGTTTGAGTTGGTAAAGTTACAAAGTGCAGTTTGGATCTGCTTAATTCTTTTCCAGGGGTTTTTGGGCTGATTGCATACCTTGCAGTTGAGAGCTTGACTAATTTTAAGATTCAGGGGAGAAATTCATCTCCTCACACCCCTTGGGCTTTTTGGTTTACCCATACCCATTATGGGGGTCCTGCACACTATACTCTGTGCAGAATTTGCCCTCACTATGACGAAATTCAGAGCTCTGGCAAACAAAATCTGAATGGTTGATTTATATGGAAGAAGGGAAATAACCTTAAAAAGAGATCTGAAAGTTTATTGCTTGCTAATTATTTTCAGCTTTTCCCCTCAAGATAGTAAACAAACTTATTGGGATTGGGAAAAAGGAGTTTTGACTACACTGCTTGTAACTGATCATTTGCTTATATTATTGTATTTGTTGATTTCTTTAAGGTTTAAATTTTTTAAAAGTTTATCTGTATTAATCTAATTAATATCTATTCTATTATATGATTCTTTATCTGTACCATTTCCCTATGATTTTACTGAACAACGTATCATTGTAAAAAGCCCATGAACATCTTACACAAGTCTTATGTATCCTGGCTTTGTCATCTTAACTATCGAGGTCACATGATGCTTATACAACCTTGGAGAATGACTTAAGAATTTAAATTGTAATTTTATAAGGGGTCTTTAGAAATGACTTTAGATACCTTCTGAATGGATGATAGGTTTTCATACATATATATGTACATATAATATATATATGTATATGTATATATAAAGCAGGAAGCCAAAAAGAGCTCCTGTGTGCATGATATTTTAACTTTTTAGTTTAATTTACTTTCCCACCAGAAGGATCTAAAATTCTTCGTGATGTTTTAGACCCAAATAGGTTTTCATCATCAATTGCAAAGGTTGAAAGATTTGCTATACTTGTAGAATTTGTGAGAAGTATAGATTTTTTAAGCATCACACAACAAGTGGCTATCTATAAACTCATATGACTCCTATACAATAATGGGTTTGTTTGCTATTGTCTATAACTGGGCTATTGTGAATTTTGGGAATTTGGTACTTTATTTGAATGTACATTATCTACTATATTATTGTTTTTATAAATCTGTTATTCTGTAAAAATAATTTGCATTCACAGTAGTTCATGGCCAAGTTTAAAAAGGAAATTGGATCTCATTTTTTGGGTGAGAAACCTTTCCCCTTGTATGTGCAATACAGTTTTGAGTTTCTTTTTTCTCTCATTTTTATACTTTAACACATTATCAATATTAATCTTTTATATACATTTGTTCTTATATTAATGCATACCCCAAAGTCTTTAAACTATAGAATGTCATCGATTGTTTAAATAATTATAGGACTTTGCTTAATGATTCTGTCTGATTCCAGATATTTAAAAAGAGCCACTGCACAGTGCTAAAGAAGCACAAAGCCAACCTGCATAGTGCAAATCGAACACAAGGTCAAAGAGACCAACCAATCCCAGTAGGATTGATGTAATTTTGAGCCAAGACAAGATGACTTAAACTTGTTTGGGGTTCAAGGTTGCGGCGCTTAACATATGTTAAGATGCAGGACTTCCTCTGAACCACATTCTATCCAAGCACTTTATCCTGGATACCATTCTGGCTCCTATAATCTAGTCCCTTTTCTGTCTTTTATAAGTGTGGCAAACTTTCTGTAGTCCTGGCTACTGATTTGGTAAGTGCATAATTACTTAAATCACTTTAATTGGGCCCTGCCTGATTCAAGGGCCTGTTATAGTTTTATTTTTCCTTTACTTAGATTTTTTTAGACATAAGACTTGGACATTTTCTATTTCATCCACAAGCTATTTTTTCTCTTTTATGTGGATTTTAAAAATGTTTTTGATTTCTTTTGCAATTGATTCATATACTTTATAATTCAGCCATGTATCCCTGAGTGATCCCTGTGTTATTATCCACCTCAGGGAGGACTTTATTATTGTTGTGAACTTTGATTTGAATTTAGAAAATTTTAGGATAAGAAATTTGCTACCTCCCAGAATCCAGACAATGAGCCTCTTTGGAGAAGGTGCCATGAAGATGCCTGCAGAGACCACACACTGCATCCATCAAGAAGATCCAGAATTGAACTTTGGGATGTGAATTTAAACTTTGAGGGGTTGAAAGCATTTGTTTTGAATGTATAATTTTATGCCAAAGGGGACCGACCCAAAATTGGCTTTTTGTTAATGTAGCAATCATTGACTTTGTTCTTTTTTTTCCCTTTTATCCACAAATTATTGCAATTTATATGTTGATTATGTTTTTATAATCCATTGGGGAGACTGGTCTCCCAAAGGATCATAGGGGGTATGTATAAATGGAAATTTTGAACCTTGGACTTCATCCCCCATAAGTCCCTTAGTTTCCCCAAAATTCCCTTTAATCTCACATTATTGTTTTATAGTTGGCTGTAACTCCTCCCTCTTTCTCTTTTTGCTCCTGGGAGCGGGCTAATTAGTAAGCTTTTAGTTAGGTCTCTCTTAGTTTATTATTAATAAAAAAACTTTATTAAATATAATATTTAGTTATGGAATATTAATTTTAATCTCCACACTTCATTTATGTAAACAATTGGATTGGGCTTCTGCTTCTAGCCTCATCTTCTTCCTTTTCAGGCAGCAAGGAGACAATATTAGTGAGAGTTGTCCACGAGGCCTACATCTGCAGGTTGGGGGAGAAGCCTTCTCCTCGGCTGGCTGAATCCCACAGATCTGGCTAGGCTGGCAAATGAAAGAGCCCAGGAGCTCTGGTCCAGGGCTTGTTATTCAATAGGCTTCCTTTCCCACCCTGATGCCTTTAGTCTTCTGCAGCCTAAGCAGGTTCCTTTGCACGGTTTCCTCACCTATTTTCTTTCTTTTTGCTTTCAGCTTTTATTTTTCTGTCTCAGCAATCCTCTAAGACAAAAGGACAAGAGCTAGGCAAATAGGGTAAAATGACTTGCCCAGGGTCACACAGCTAGGAAATATCTGAGGCCAAATTTGATTTCAGGGCCTCCTGACTCCAGGCCTGTCATTCACTGTCACTGTATCATTTAGCTGCCCTTCTGCCTTCCTTATTCAATGAAAGTCCAACTGCCACTCAAGCCACATCTACCAAGCCTTTCTTTTATTATTTCTTTTTATTATTTTTCTTTTCTAACCCTTACCTTCTGTCTTAATAATTCTAAGATGGAAGAGCAGCAACAGCTAGGCAATTGGGTTTAAGTTACTTGCATAGGATCACGCATGTAGTAAGTGTCTGAGGACAGATTTGAACCCAAATCGTCCCAAATTCAGGCCTGGTGCCCCATCCACTGTACTACCTAGCTTGCCCCCACCAAACCTTTCTTGATTCCTGCCTCTTCAAGGCTCCCCAGTTGCCAGAGTGGGGATAAATGAGGGCAGAAATAGGGACCTCATCTAGGCTTCTACCTCCAAGCCCTGGGAAAATGTTCAAGGATCTGGAGTGAACCAGGTTGGGGTCATCCTTCTGATTTCCCAAATGGAAAAATCCCATTCAGAGAAGGGCACGGAATTTGCTCTATCCCAGCCAGGCTGGTCCAAAGCCCAGGGTCCTGGTTGGTTCCTACCTGAAGACAGACTCCGAGAAGCCCTAGTTCTATGGGGAATTTCTCCACCTGCTTCTGGAGAGTACCTTCTGGGGAACTTGGGCCCATGAAGTTTGGCTCCTAGAGGAGGTAGAGGCCAAGACGGAAGGAAGCTAGCCAGGGAGGCAAAACAGACCTGGGCTCACAGGTCAGCTTCTGCTCCTTAATGGCTGGGTGACTTTGGCCAAGCCCCTGCCCTATTTTTGACTTTACTTACCTTTTAAGTCAAATAAGGAATGGCCAAGATGACCACTGAGGTCTCTTTCAACTCTCCATCCATCCAAATCTACAAGCCCATTCAGACTCCACCCCCATCTCCCTTCCCCATTTCCCTCCCACAGCCAACCAACCCTCTCCCACCTAGAAAATTGTCAGTCTAATGCTTTTCCTTGGAGCGACCCCCAACCATCAGGTTCAGTCCTTGTTCCAAGCCTAAAGTTCCAAATGCCACTCAGCCTATGCCCACCCAACCTTTCTTGATCACGGCCTCTCCATGATGCCCCTCTTTGACCAAGTCTTGCCCACCTCTACTATATTCATAGAGTGAAAGAAGTCCTTTGTCTGATTCAGGGGAACCCTCTGACATCTGGGAATAGGGACCTTGCCTAAGCCCCAGGAGAAGGTTTAAGGAGGGTCCAGAACGAATCAGGTGGGCATCATCCCTATGATTTCCTCAATGGAAGCAAGTCTTTCAGGGGTACATTGGCTTTGCTCAGGCTCCCCCCCTGCTAAGTGTCCATCTCATACTGGCCCAAAGCCCAGGGCTTGTTGGGCTTTTCACTTAGTTTCTGGTTCATAACTAAAGAGTCCCAGAACCCTTGGTTCTCCCAGTAATTTCTCCAGCTGTGGAGTGCCTTCCCAGGGAATTTGGGCTCCTGATGCTTGACTCAGAGGAAGTGTGAGACTGAGGTAATAAGTATAATAAGCCAGCTAGCCTGGCATGCAGGAGAAATCTCTACTCAAGGCCTGCGTAAGCCTCTTCCTGGCTGTGTGACCTTGGCCAAGCCCCTGCCCTGTTCTTGACTTCACTTGCCCTTTCTGTCAAATGAGGAGGTTGACCCAGATGTCCTCTGAGGTCTCTTTGTAACCTCCATCCCACCCAATCCTACAAGCACCTTCAGACTCCATACCCACATTACTTCCCTGCTCCCTCCTCCAGCCAACTACTCTGCTCCCTCCGTGAAAACTCTGCCTGTCTATTGCTTTTCCATGGGGGAGCCCCCAGCCAGCAGGTTTGGTCCTTGTTCTGAGCCTAAAGCCTGGAATCAGCTCAGGAGTCTCCCTGGCCCGGGCTCCTGAGTCACACGTGTCTCCCATC
>NC_058136.1:70544698-70558995 GCF_016433145.1 Gracilinanus agilis | reverse complement strand
TGATGATCCCCCTGCTTCACTGCCAGCCGGACTTGAGCCTTTTCCTGGGGTTGGAGATGGAAGCCATTTCCTGCCCTCAGAGTTCTCCCTTGGGGGAGGGGCGTGGCTAGAGTTGGCCCAGGGACCCTTGGAGAGAGGGAGAGGCAAGGGTCAAAACGGAGGAAATGACAATTGGACTTTCTGATGGGGGCCTGGGGGGGGGGGTAGTTTTAGACAATGTGAAAGGGGCCTGCTGGGGAAGGAAGGTTGCTGTAAATAATGTTAGCCCTGGACCAAATTTGACTCAAACCCCCTTTCCTCTCTCCCTGGGGCAGGTCTGCCGGATTTTGCCAATCAGAAGAAGAGTGGCCCTCCCTCCACCTGCAGAGGTGAGCATCATGGACATCACTAAGATCGTCTCCCTGCTGCAGATATCGTAAAAAGACCACCACGAGGGGGAAGCCAGATGAAATTGTTAAAATGCCACTAATTCAGGATAACAACTTTACCAGGAGCGCCATAATTCCAGCAGCAGCAGCCTCAGAGGCTGAACATAATCCACTAGTGAAGAGACTGATGTTAGTAGAATAAAACAAACCCAGACAGACAATAAAATTGTGGCGTACCTTAGAACTCACATCTGATTTTGACTCAGCGTGTAATTTATCAGAGATCAACACAGCAGACTGATAGAAATCATTTCTCATAGGAGAAGGGGGGGGAACAAAAGGGGGCCTCAAAAGGAGGGGGATAGAGCCTAGACTAGCCAGGAGATCCTGGGTTCAAACTGGGGGACCCTGGGCAAATCACTTACCCCCATTGCTGCCTCACCCTTACCCTCTTCTGCCTTGGATCCAATACACAGGATTGATTCTAAGACAGAAGATTAGGGTTTAAAAAAAAGAGAAGGGTTGGCTGGGTAGCTCAGTGGATTGAGAGCCAGGCCTGGAGATGGGAGGTCCTGGTTTCTAATCTGCCCTCAGACACTTCCCAGCTGTGCGATTCTGGGAAAGTCACTTGACCCCCATTGCCCAGCCCTTGCCCACTCTTCTGCCTCAGGACCAACCGATACACAGGATTTATTCTGAGACAGAAGGTGATCTCGCTTAAGAAAAGAAACATTTTCCTAATTTCCTGAGAGGAGAGATCTGGTGGCAGCCAGGTTGAGAACACAAAGTCATTTATAAAATCTAATGGAGGGGCAGCTGGGTAGCTCAGTGGAGTGAGAGTCAGGCCTAGAGACAGGAGGTCCTAGGTTCAAACCCGGCCTCAGCCACTTCCCAGCTGTGTGACCCTGGGCAAGTCACTTGACCCCCATTGCCCACCCTTACCAATCTTCCACCTATGAGACAATACACTGAAGTACAAGGGTTTAAAAAAAAAAAAAGAAAAAATCTAATGGAAAGGACAGCCAGATGACGCAGTGGATAGAGCACCAGGCCTGGAGGTAGGAGGTGGTAGATTCAAATCTGACCTCAGACATTTCCTGGAAGCTGAGTGATCCTGGCCAAGTCACTTTGCCTAGCCCCCTTACTGCTTCTGCCTTGGAAACCATGCTTTACTATCAATTAAAGCACATGGATAAGAGGATATAAAAAATTAAATACATAAAATCTCATGGAAAAGAAGGATGCTCACACAAAGACAAAAAAAAACATTTCTGCCCTCAGGGAGCTTACATGTATTACATATTAACTGCCATTAACTGTCAGACTTGCTTTCAGGAGCTCCCTGAAGCATTGCAGTCCCTCCTTTCCAAAAGGGAATCTTCCAGAGAGTAGACAGAATATTACAGGAATACTGCCCTGTTTCCTGACCCCAGACTGATCCTAAACTTCCCCTTTTTCATTGGCTTAAAACATGGCTGGCCAGGATACAACTCTTAAAGGAAGGGCTGTAAGAAAGGAATTCACTCACACCATACATACTTGTGTTTCACACATTCTTTGTCCATATAAATAAACAGACCTACTAGACTACTTGTTTTTTGGTTGTCACATACCCTAGATAACTACTGTTCAGCTCCACTGAAGTCCACTGAAACCCTCAAGCCTTAGTCACATGGACTGACATTGCTTTACAACTCCCTTGCCCTGTACTTGTCGAGATAATTTTTGCAACCCAAGTCTGGGACTTTCCATTTCTCCCTATCCTCTATCATGTATGCTGAGGGTTCAGTTACTGCTAATTTGGACTTCTCAAGCCATGTAGAGTTCTTCTAGCTCCTTAGAGCTTTCCCACCCTGTTCTTTTGTTTTTCCTTTTCAATTCTATCCCTTTCTGTTATGACTAAGGCTTTCCCCTATAAAGGCAGGCTATCTAGTTGTCTTCGATATGCCCCTCTTTTCTCTAAAAGGCTATTGAAGAATACAAAATGGTGCGTTTCAGTTTTTTGATACAGATGAAGAGGAAACTTGTTCCTTTTAGGAAGCTAAGTCCAAATGAATCTGGAGAAAAGGGCCAAACCATTCAGTTGTAAATAAGAGTGTCTCACATGACTGAATGCACATCCTCTCTCCAATGGCAGCTTTCAATGGTTCTTTAGCAGTGAGATGCCATTCAATTGTTTGTCTTAACAGGAGAGAAAGGCCTGAATGGGCCTTTGATTATCTGCATTCACTCCCCATTCACATACCTTGCTTTTAGGGCTCTCTCTCCAATGTCTGGAATCTTACTTTCAATTCATCGAGCATATATGTACTTCTACTATGTGCCGGGCAGTGTGTTGGGTTTGGGAACACCAAGACAAACACCCCCCCCCCTCAAACAATCCCTGCCCTAGAGAGGCTGAAACCCCACATATGGCATTAGCCCCTGGACTTTCTCCTTGAGCCAGTTTAATTCAGGAGCTACAGCTCTCTTCTTTATACCCTTCCCAGCATTCCTTCTAAGAAGGGAGGCCCTCAATTAGAAGTCCCAAGATTCATGGCCCATTAGGACAAGGAGTCTCCTATTAGCAACCACCAGCCATTTGTAGAAATAAATTAATCTTTACCAAGAAATGGAACAAGCCCCACGAGGCAGGGGGTGGAGAGGAAGAAACTCTGACCCTGTCACTCTCTTTGGAGAAACCAGGACTATGGATCTAGGCAGAGCTCCACTACGCCTCATTATCTGGGAGAAGGGAAGATGTGGGCCAGGGAGGCACTCGGCACCATCTTACCCATGACCACTCACCAGAAATGTTCAAATTCGTTTATATGTATTTTTTAATCTCTTCTTATGTTTTATTGCTACTGTTTGTTTTTCCAACTTGGTTTTTTTAAACCCTCACCTTCTGTCTTAGGCTTAATGCCGTGGATTGGTTCCTCCTATCTCCAGGCCTGGCTCTCTATCCACTGAGCCACTCAGCTGACCTGTTAGTATCACTTCTATGACAGAAGAATGGTAAAAGCTGGGCAATGGGGGTGAAGTGACTCGTCCAGGGTCACCCAGTTAGGAAGTGTCTGAGGCCAGATTTTTTTAACCCCTTGCCTTCTGTCTTAGATTCAATACTGTGTATTGGTTCCAAGGCAGAAGATCAGTAAGGACTAGGCAATGGGGGTTACATAGCTAGGAAGTATCTGAGACCACACTTGAAGCACAGACCTCCTATCTCCAGGCCTGGCTCTCTATCCACTGAGCCACTCAGCTGACCTGTTAGTATCACTTCTATGACAGAATAATGGAAAAGGCTGGGCAATGGGGGTGAAGTGACTTGTCCAGGGTCACCCAGCTAGGAGGTGTCAGAGGTCACACTTGAACCCAGGACCTCCAGTCTCCAGCTGAGCCACCTAGCTGCGCCCATTCTCATTCATTTCAGAATATATTCCTCCCATTTCCCAACAAACCACCCCCAATGGTTCAGTTTAGTTCACAGGACCCTCAGGTTTAGCCCCCTTTGATGTACTTATTGTATATACTGGGTGCCAGAGTCGTGCTCATCTTCACCTCCCAACAGACCTTTTATGCTGGGAGGTCAGAGACTATCTTATCTGAAGACAGATAAGTCTTCAGATAACTGTGTAGGGGTGTGTAGGGGGCCAGTTCTGCGAAAGCCACTTGGAATGATGCTTTAAAAGTGGCCCAAATGAGAGACTGCACTAGTGCGCAAAGACACCAATGAGGTCAAAAGCTGGTCCAGATACCAAGTGTCCCAAAAGTATGAGTGCGGTGTCAAGCTATTAAAGCTTGAATAGTTTGAAGTATATATCTAAGGCAAGTAGGTGGCAAAGTGGATAGAACACTGGGATGCCTATTAGCTGTGTGACCCTGGGCCAGTCACTTGATCCTGCTTGCCTCAGTTTCTTCATCTGTAAAATGGGCTGGAGAAGGAAATGGCAAACCACTCTAGTGTTTCTGCCAAGGAAACCCCAAAAGGGGTCATGAACGTACCTGGAAATGACTAAACGACAACAATGCAAATGCTCACAGCCATGTTTTATGGCAGGAAAACACTATAAAATAGAGCTCTATCGATTGGGAAATGGATGAAGGAAGAGTGGAGAGGGAGGGAAGGAGTATTTTTCCTATGTCTACAAGGGCCTGGACATAGTAGGCGTTTAATCAATGTTCATTTAAAACTCACAAAACCCCTGTGGGGTAGTTACTGTTTTAATTGATATTTTACAGTTGAGGAAACCGAGGTAGACAGAGATTATTTGACTTGGCCAAGTTCTCACACAGCTAGGAAATGACCGAGGACAGATTTGAACTCAGGACTTCCTGATTCCTGGCTCTCGGGGCTCTATCCACTGTATTCCCCAGCTATTTTTGGTAAGCAGATATTATTGTGCTATAAGAAATGGCAAATAGGAAGATTTAAGAGTCCCTGGAGCAGACTTGGAAGCAGTAATAAAGACTAAAAGAAGCAAAAGCAACAAAAACAAGATGCCATTCCTGCAATAACATGAAGAGAAAGGAGAAGTAAACCCTCCATGTGGTAGAATTATAACGACCAAGAGGTAAGGAAATACACCTCCCTCCCGAGGTCCTGAGTTCAAATGTGACCTCAGACACTTCCTAGCTGTGTGACCTTGGGTGAGTCACTTAACCCTAATTGCCTTGCCCTTACTGCTCTTCTGTCTTAGAACTGATATTAAGGCAAGGTAAGGGCTTGGAGGTTTTTAAAAGCAAATGTAATGGAACAATAAGACATTTAAAAAAATAAATGGTCCAAAATTATTTTTTAAATGTTGGAAACTAACTTTACATATAATTGGGGGGAAATTAAATTAAAATTTAAGAATAAAATAAATGGTCATTAGCATGGCTCAGGAGATAGTGAGCCAGGCCTAGAGATAGGAGGTCCTGGGTTCACATCTGGACTTGGACACTTCCTAGCTGTGTGACCCTGGGCAAGTCATTTAATTTCAACCGCTTAGCCCTTACAGGTCTTCTGTCTTAGAACTGATACTAAGACAGAAGGTGAGGGGTTTTTTTCTATTTTTAAAACATTTTTTAATTTTATTAACAAATGTTCACAAAAGTTTTCTGAAGTTAAATGATCCATATTTGTCTCCCCCCATCTGAATGTATGACCTTGGGTAAGTTACTTAAACCCCATTGCCTAGCCCATACCGTTTGGTGGCTCAGTGAGTCAAGCCTATAGATGGAAGGTCCTGGGTTCAAATCCAGCCGCAGGCCCTTTCTAGCTGGGTGACCCTGAGCAAGTCACTTAAACCCCAATGGCTAACCCTTACCACTCTTCTGCCTTGAAACTGATATTTAGTATTGGTTCTAAGACAGAATATGAGGGTTTAAAAATTGCTTTATTTCTACAAAGAGCTGGAGGCTACTGCCATGGTCTATGGGCCTTTGGACTCACAAACAAGGGACTGCAACAGGAGGAAAGAAGGGAATTGCAGTTCCCAAATTAAACCAACTCAGAGTGAAAGCTTAAGGGGTGTCATATTTTGACTTTGAGCCCCTAGAAGGCAGGGACTTTTTGATCTCCCCACTGAGGGGGCCACAAGCTCTGCAACCCCTCCCCAACTTGCCCTCCTGGGCTGATTTTGGCCATTTCCTTCCTCCCACTTGACCCATCATCCATGCCTCCCTTCCCTCCCAGCCCAGAGTGGCACCTGCTGCTGCATGGCTTATCTTCTTGTAGCCATTTCTGGGAATTGCTTGGCTTTCTGGAGTGAGGTAGGGAAGGAGGGGAGAGGGGTAGGATTGAGACATGCTAAAAGTCTTCATAACTGGGAATGTGAATGGGATGGTCCTGCCCATCCCAACTCGAAGCCGGAATGGCTTAGAGACCGAATGTGTTCCTTAGAGGCAGGTACCATTAAAATAAGGGCATGGAGCACAATCTATCGTGCTTTGGCTCAATCTCAGACAAAGCAGTATCACTTTGAGAACATTAAAATCTTACAGGTCCAGTGGGCAGCTGGGTGGCTCAGTGGATGGAGAGCCAGGCCTAGAAATGGGAGGTCCTGAATTCTAATCCCACAGACACTTCCTAGCTGGGTGGCCCTGGGCACGTCATTTCACCCCCATTGCCTAGCCCTTACCATTCTTCTGCCTCGGAACTGATACTTAATATCAATTCTAAGATGAAGGGAAGGGGGTTTTGTTTTTTTTTTAATTTGCAGATCCCTAGGGGACAGTTGTCATCCAATGGGTCCCATGGGGGCCTACCAGCTTTTAGTGTTCCCAAGAGCATTTGATCCAGGACAAAATTTGCTCCCTTCCCTCCTGGTCTGAGCTCTGAAAGCTCCTGACACATTTTAGGGCCTGTTGGCTCGAACCCAGTTGGGAGTTTCAAGAGAATGCTGCTGGAATCAGCCCCTATTCGCCCAGACATCATGGCCACAGGCTTATCATCTGCTTCTGGGCTGGGTAGCCTGCTGGTGCCCCCCACCCTGCTGTGCAGATTCCTCTGCCCCAGTCTGACTGGGTGACAGAGGTGCCCAAACCCCTGACAATGTCCCTTTCCCTGGTTCAGGGATCTCCTGGGATCCCTTTCTGCCCCTCAGAATGCACAACTAATTTCCCATTCTCCATGCTAATGAGTGTGAAGAAACACAAATCAGACTTCCTTTTTGATGCTTAACAATCACTTTATTCATTAACAGCATGCAAACATTAGTAACATTAAGGTTTTTTTTTTGTGTTTTTTTGTTTTTTTTTTAGTCCCTAATTCTCCCCCTCCCTCCACCCACTGAGAAGGCTCATTTGTATGAGGTCGCCTCCATTCCCTAGCTATTTGAGAAATGAAACCTTTATCAGAGAAACTTGCACATTTTCTTTGCCCAGCTTCTGTTTTCACTCGAGAGGTTTGTTTAAAACCTTTTCAACTGGATGTAATCCAAATGATGCATTTTCCATCCCATGATTCACTGCTTCTCTGGTTTGGTCATGATCTCTTCCCTTACCCCCAGATTGTCATCTAATGACACGAGCTAATGGTAAAGTCCTTCGCTAAATTATCCCATGGGTGGTCTGTCCTACATGGGGAGGTCACATATATTTTTATCGATTGTTTACGAACACACAGGTTGTTTACCAACTTAGACCACAATATGCTTTTCTTCATAGTGAAAGAGAAGCTACGAAAAACAAACATGAGAACACTTTGCCACAAATTGTTGGCGTGATAAAAAATGGAGTAAGTTGATATAACAGTAATAATAATAAATAACGAGTTAACAAATGTATTCTCACTATATCCACCCTCTGGCTGCTGGCTAGCCCAGCAGCCATCTGGGATGGTCTAGAAATAATATTCTAATTACTACTAATACAATCGAATTACAGTTCCAAACACTTAATGCTTCTATCATTAGAGTTTGAACATATGGCACAAAAAACATCAATACTACATTTAGCATTAACACATTTTCAAATATGTTCTTAATACAGTGAAAATAGGTCTTTCCATTTGTCCCATGTTCTCTCATAGCAAGAACTCTGCAAAGCCAGCCACGATCCCGTATAAGAGAACATGTTACAAGGCCTCTTGATTTCTTCCCATTCGAGCCGATGCCCTGCGGATTTTCAGTCCGGTGATCACTATCATGTCCGTCATCATTTCTTTTCAACAGGCCGGGCACAGATAAAAGTCTTTGATTGCCCGCCCAACTCCTCAGTGACATTTAAGTAAAGCAGTCACTGGCTATCTTGATGAGGTTTTCTTGTGTCTCAGTCAAGTCCCTCAGTTGAGGGGTCTTAACCCCTCAACTCCCAATGGGGTATTTAAGTAGGCAGCAGTCCCCAAAGTCACATTGGCAGTGTTCCCTATCTTTGTGTGTCCTGCTTGTCACAGCCGTGATTTACAGGAACAGCTGGATAAGTGAACGAGCAACCAGAGAGTGAAGCCATTCTTGGTTGCGAGGGGCTGCTAGAAGGTTCTGTGAGGTGATACGCAGGATAGGGTATGCAATGAGATATGTGAGGATGAGCAGCAGTAGTCACGAAGGCACCAACGATGAAATCACAGCACATACACATCTGCTAAATAGAGGGAAAACCAAAAAAAAATCTTAGGAGATCTCTGTATGCAACTTGCCTTCATTTCCCAGGCCCGTCTGTGACCCAGACTGTATCTGACCTCCCCTCCCCAGTGGTCTCCCCCAGAGCTAGCTGCTGGTCTAGGGGGAGTCTCAATCCATCGACTTCTTAGTGGCATACCTTGGGTCAGGCCCCTGGTCTCCATGAGAGCATAATATATTAACAGAGATAACTTCCCCCACCCCACCCCTCAATAGCATATCTTATCTGAGGGTCAGTAGTCATCTTTTGGGGCCCCAACCCTACTAGCATGTAAACTTTTTCATTTTCTCTTTTTGGTTGGATCCATAAGGACCAAGTCAGAAAATTGCCTTCATGGCTGATTTCTAGTCTATAAAAGGGCTTGGAAGAAACTGGAATGAGGGACATGGTATGCCGCACTGCCATTTGCAGGCAGCTGTTCTGGTCCTCATTGAAGATATCGCCATTTCCCTGTAACTTTATACACTGGTGCTAGCATCATCCCAGAATGGGGAAAGTGGTTTCTCCCCAACCCCCAAGTCCAATTAGTTTTGGTGCTTCCCTTTCTCCCTTTGGGGCTTAAAAAGTTTATGGGGTAATTTGTTTTTAATTAATTTCGGGATAAGGAACGGCCACACCCCTCTGAAGTTTGAATTCTCTCTATGAAGGCCCCTTCTCTACCATTTGTGAGCTAGCTGCTCAGCCTCTATTCATTAATCCTTTCTGTGACCTCTAATTCCTTGTGCTTTTCATGTCCCCTCTCTATATAATGCCATCCCAGAATTCATTTTATCTACGTCTTGTCTGGAGAGGTTTTTATGTTTAAGCAATTCTTGGCTTGTGGGCCATACAAAAACAGGTTGTGTGTGTGTGTGTGTGTGTGTGTGTGTGTGTGTGTGTGTGTGTGTGTATGGGAAACCAGGGAGTGGGCTAGATTGGGTCTGTGGGACCAAAATATGTCACACACACGCCCGGGGCTATATTACCTTTTTTGGGGGGGAAACCCATTACCCCAACTATGAGCAAACCACTCCACTTACCTGATTTCCAAGGGCTTGCCAGCAAAGTACGTCTCGAACTGGTATTCAATGAAAAAGTTCCTTCCCTCTGTCCAGCTGGAAGTTGTCTGCCTCACGACGTGGTGGTGGGCCAGCAAGTCAGCAAATCCCTGTCAATCAGCAGTGTCTTCAAGCAAATATGATGTGAGTGTTTTTGAGTCTTAAGTTGGCTCTCAGGAGCCAGGTTCAGTCTCAACCCAAGAGCAGGCTGAAAACTGGGGCCTCCAGTGGGTCTCTCAAAGGTCTAGCAATGGGCTTTTGGCTGGTTATACCCAAGTTTGGATTGGTGGCCGGTGAAGTAATTTGTTTATCAAATGAGTTCACTGATACCTGATGACATAAGTTAATGATGAGGTTGCTTTACAAAATTTCCCCATTGGTGGGCTATCATAAATGGGCATCCCATATGTTTATCAGTTGTTTACAAACACAAACATTGTCTACCAACCTATACTACACATAAACTTATTTCAATATTGAAAAACAATTTAACAATTTATGAAAAACAAATACCAAACCACTTCAACACAAAATGATTGATTAATAAAAATTGAATCAGTTACATCATGGGCAACAAACATTCTCATTTCACCTGGTGCTTCCTGACCAGGTACTCAGCCTCAATTTCTTTCAGTCTCTGGGTGCTGTAGATGCTCCTGGCAAGTCCCCACCCCTTCCCCCCCCCCCAATGTCCACAGATCTCTATCTTTCTCCTTCAGCTGCCAGGTGCTGGTGACTTTTTCTTGGATTTCTTGGTCAGAATTTGGTCACCAGGCTAGTATTTTCTAGATCTTTGTGAAGGAATCCTGGTGGGGGAGTTAAGCTTAAACTTCTTCCTTTACTCTGCCATCTTGACTCAGCCTCTCTGAAACACTTTTAATTGTTAAATATTATTTCTTCAAAGTAGGGAGATTTTTCACACTACACTGCAGACACTTGGAGAAAAAAAATATAAAACACCACGATGAGCAGACAGCACAATCACATTACACTTAAAAATTCAATCTTTTTTTGTACTGGCTGCTTGGGAAGATTGGGTTGCCCCATCTCTTTCGGGTTCTGCAAGTGGGAAAATTTCAATGAGTGAACTTGGAGTGACTGAGTTTATGTACAGAGGAGAGACCAACAAGAACTGGAGATGCTGATGGCAATGTGACTGCCTGAGGATCATATCCATGGCCATTTTTCTATATTCCCTATTGAAGCAGACGTCGAATGTATCCAGGCATCTGAAGGGAGATTCTGTGATGGACCACAGGGTAAGAATGAGCAAGAAGTTGGAGAAATTGTATCTGTCTGGCAAGCTGTGTGCATCAGTGAAAGCACACTGCCCAGGATGGAATACGATAGAAAGGGCCTCATTGTTGTGATCAAAGTGAATGTCTCCGTGGAAGGACCAGGGAGACAGCAAGCTGTCAAAGTACAATTTCCCCTGTAGAGAAAGAATTCTTCTGCGTTTCTGGAATGCTTCATACCTCTGTTTTGAGATCTCTTCCATTGTCTTGATGAGTTTTTTCAGATTCTTCACTTTATTATCAAGGTCCATGTATCTTTCTTTTGCTTCTTGGTACTGTCTCATTATTTCTTCTCGGCTTTTGTGAGTGTAGTTTTCGGACTGTATCCGCTGTCTTAGCAGAGTGATTTCTCTATTGAGAACAGAGGCAGTTTGTGTAATTTCTTTCCGGTCTGGGCAGATGAATTTGGCGTGAGCAGTTTCCCTCTCCAGATCGCTCTCTTTCATGGCCAGCTCTTCTTTCTTCGCCTGGAGGCAATCCAGGTGTTCCTTGAGCCTATTTTCACAGTGCAGCATGGCTTGGTGTTGGTTGTCCACTTCCAAAGCGGCCTGGTTTCGTTCTCCCCTAATGGAGTCTACTAATTCTTTAATCTGGTTATATTTCAGCTTCAATTCTTCATGTCTCTGTTCAGCATCGATTTTTGGTTTCCTTAATTTCTCCATCTCTTCCCTTCGAATCTTCATCTTTTCTTCAATCTCTTTCATCTCTTCTTTAATTTCTTGCGCTTCCTCTTCCAGAATGGAGATATTTAGGGCCTGGTTTTCATTTTCATCCTCAAGATCTTTAATTTCTGAAGTGATATTTATCACTTCAATCTTTATTTCCTTTAAGTGTTGATAATGACTGTCAATAGTTTCTCGATTCTCCCTGATATCCTTTTCAAGGGAACACACATGCTCCTGAAATGCTGACAACTGAGCTATTTTATTTTCCACAGATTTCTCCAAATTATTTATTTCCACATCTATATCACCCAGGTAAGTAGGTCTCATTTCTTCACATGAGTAATAGTGTCGCTCGAATACCTGGTCACCATCAGCAGTTAAAACTTTGGTGCAGTTCTTGGGGGGCCTCTGAGCCTGCATCACTGTACAAGCCAAAGATTTGCTCTTGCTAAGCAGCACCGACTCTATGCCCCTCATGTCAATCAAAGCATTGGCCACCACTGCATCGTCTATTTCTAAAGCTGAGAGAACTGATGGAAATTCTGGGTGAGAAGCCTCCCTCTCTGTTACATTGCACAACTCACAATCAAAGGCCGAAATGATTATCTGGGGTCGTGAAGAGCCCGATGGATAGAACTTTTTCATCAGCCCCTGAAGGATTTGCTCATCCTTGTGGTTGTCACAAAAAAAGGCAAGCAGAAGGCCCTTTAAGCAAGACTCAATAGCCAAAGAAAACTCAGGGTCCCGAACACGAATACAAGCTCCCAGTGGGCCTATAGGTTTGCAAGAAAAGAGCCCTTGTCTATGGGCATCTTCCACTGCTTCAAGAAGGGCTGGAATCTGAGGCCCAAATCGTTTTAGAGGGTCAGATTTACATTCTTTCAATTGGTTTAGCTGGCGTTGTTCGCCATCCAGTATTTGCTGCATGTAAGCTTCTTGTTCCCTAATTCGAGAATGCTCTTTATCGTCTCTTTCTATGGCCTGATGAAGATGCTTTATCTCTTCAACAAGTGAATCCTCCTGATCCTTAAAGTTCCTGATCTTTTCCTTCAACACATCAATTTTTTCCTGTTTTTCTGACTCTGCCACTTCTAGATTCTTTTTCATGTCGTCAATTTGCTCATTGAGCTGTTCTGCAACTTGGTCTAATTTGTTAAATTCATTTTCAGAAAAATTATAGAAGGCCTCCGCCTGAGCAAAGGCCCTGTCCTTTTTCTCAGCCTCCTCACCGGCCTCAATGCACCTGGCCTCCAATTCAGAGGCTTCTTCACTTAACCTTTGCATATTTTCATGAATGGCTCTATACTTATTTTCTGCTTCACTGAATTTGACCCTTGAGACCTCCAGTTCCTGATTCAAGATGATAGTATGCTGGTCTCCGACATTTATGCTAACAATCATTTCATGGATTTCTCTTTCTGTTTTAGCCACTAGTGCCCAAGCCATGTCATTTTTCAAGTCCTCTAGCTTCTTCCGCAACGTAACCATATTCTGAAAATGCTCTTCTATCTCTACCCCCTGACGCTTGAGCTCCTCAAGCTGTTCTTCGGCTTGTTCTATCTGATGCTGATTTTTAGCCTTTCTCTCCATAATTTGGGAATAGTCTTCTCTCATCTGCTCAAGCTGGGTTGCTTTGAGAAACAATTTGTACCTGTCAGCATCGCTTCTGGACTCCAATAACTGCCTGCTCAAATCTTCCCGGATAATGGTCACAGGATTGTCTACTCGAATCTTAAACCTCTGAAGAAGGGCAGAGAGCTCTTCCCTCTTAGTAGAAATCACCTTTCCTGTATGACTTTTTAGTTCATAAGTAGCATTTCCATCTGCACTGATCACTTGGTGCACAATTACTGACTCCCCATATAGCTCAGCTTTAAAAGCATAGCTCCCTCTGTTCTTTATCTTGATGGAGACCTTGGCTGAAGGCGCTCCATCTTTCACAAAGTCTCTCAGAGACGTTCCTGCGGATTTTCCATCAAGCCCAACTATGAGAGCTGTTAACAATGCATTTTTTGCACTCCGTCCCACCAGAAAATTAACATTGGGTCCAAGTTTCACAGGCCCAAGGTTGGAATAGCCCATAAAATTCTCCACCTGGATACTTTCAATGACCCCATATTCCCCTGACGGCGACTGAGAAGAAATACTAGGGAGAGAGCCTGGGAGAGAGCCTGGGAGAGAAGAGACGCTGGGGAGACAAGAAACGCTTGGGAGACAAGCAAGGCTCGCAAGGGAGGCAATACTCGGAATCGAGGAAACGCTAGAAAGAGTGGAAAGAGTAGAAAGAGTGGAAAGAGTGGAAAGAGTAGAGAGAGTAGAAAGAGTAGAAAGAGACGCAGGACCTTGAGAGGTCCCCTCAATGGGGTCCGAGTCCAGGTCTTCATCAGGGTCCCCCCCTGGCCTTGCTCTTTTCTGATCTGCGGCCGGGGGGAAATCATCCTCTTTTCTCTTAGCCATTTTGTCTCAGTAGGGACAGAGAAAAGCCGACGCAACCGACACCACCACCGCCACCACCACCACAATCACGACCAACACCACTGAGTCTACTCAATCACTTGTTCCTTCTCCCCCTCCTCCCAAGGCTGCCCAGCACAGCCCAGTCCAGTTCACGATCCACAAAGTCCGATGCTGACTTGGCTATTCAGCCCCTCCAAGCAGCCACGGCCAACCCCAGCTTCTTTCTCTAGTCCGGCAGACACAGTCAAGGCCAAGTCTGGCCCTTACCTCAGAGCCTGGCGACCGGCTCCGGGAGGCTTCACAGCAGCTTTGGGGGGCCCCCGGGGAGGCCCGACACGGGCAACGTCCAGCGGACGCGGGGGGCACCGGTGATCGCCAAGGCTCAGGGGG
>NC_058136.1:70516002-70536643 GCF_016433145.1 Gracilinanus agilis | reverse complement strand
CCTTCTGCCCCTGCGCGGATACCGGTAAATGGATTGGGCCAGAGTGCTGGTGTGCGCCTGCGCGGTTCCTTCTCAGTCGCGACTCCACCCTCAATCTGCAGCAACTGCCCAGCAACCACTCTGACTTCTGAGCCTGATCTAAGTTTTGGGCGAAGGCGGGGGCTTGAACACTTGGTGTGCACCTGCGCGTAAACCTCTCAGCCGCGACACCGCCCTTATTTGCCGCAGTAGAACCGCAGCCACTTTCCTTCTGCGCCTGCGCGGAATTCGGGAAGTGGGGAGGAAGAGAAGGGGGGTGTGGTAGGCCAGATCACTGTTTCAACCTGTTCCCTCCCCCATTCTCCTGCAGTATGGCCGCCTGAAGGCCCAGAGAAGTGAAAAAATGGTGCATGTGGTGGCTCTGTCTGTGTCACTCCCCCTGCTCCAGCTCCTTCTTCCTCTCCCTGATCTTGTCCTCCCATGGGTTCCCTGAACATCCTTGGACAGAAAACTCCCAGGTCTCCTTCACCTCCAGATTCTCCTCACTCTTCCTGAGCTCCTCCAGGCCTCTGTCTTTAACTGATTTCTCTCTCTCTTGATCTCTCCGATCTCTCTTTTGATTTCTCTTTTTCTCTCCATCTGATTTCTTTCTCTCTCTCTCTGATCTCTGATTTCTCTGATCTCTGTTTTTTGATTTCTCTGTCTCTGATTTCTTTATAGGATCTGTCTCTTTCTAATCTATCTTTGATTTCTCTCTGTCTGATCTCTCTGTCTCTCTAATCTGTCTCTGGCCTCTATCTCTGATCTCTCTGTCTCCAAACTGTCTCTGTCTCTCTGAACTGTCTCTTTGATTTCTTTCTCTCTGTCTGATCTATCTCTTGTGTATCTCTGATTTATTTCTCTGCCTCTGCTTTCTGATCTCTCTTTGACTTCCCTGTCTCTGATCTCTCTGTCTTATCTCTCTGCCTCTGTCTGATCCCTTTCTGTCTCTGTCTGATCTCTGTTTCTGTCTCTGAATTCTGTCTGATCTCTGACATCTCTGTCTCTCTGTAATATGTCTCTGAGATATCTATCTTTGATTTTTGTCTCTGAGCTCTGTCTCCCATCTGTCTCTGATTTCTCTCTCTGATCTCTGATCTGTCTCTGTCTGATTTCTCTCTATCTGATCTCTCTGTCTTTGACTCTGATCTCTATGTCTGATATGCCTCTGATTTCTCTCTTTCTGTCTGATCTCTCTCTGTCTCTGTTTGATCTCTCTGTCTCTGTGTCTGGTCTCTGTCTCTCTGATTTCTCTCTGTCTATGTCTGATCTTTCTCTGTGTCTGATCTCTGTCTCTCTCTGATCTCTATGTCTGTTTTGTCTCTGATTTCTCTGTCTTTCTCTGTGGGTCTGATGTCTCTGTGTCTGATTTCTCTGAATCAGTGCCTGCTCTCTATCTCTGATTTCTCTCTTCCTCTGTCTGACCTCTCTCTGTCTGATCTCTCTCTGTGTCCAATCTCTGTCTCTGTGTCTGATCTCTCTCTGTCTCTGTTTCTGATCTCTCTGTGTGTCTGATTTCTTTCTGCCTCTTTCTGATCCCTCTCTGTCTCCGTGTCTGACTTCTCTCTTTGTCAATCTCTGCTTCTATCTCTCTCCAAAGGGCAGCATGGAATATGCCATTGGCCTCTCAGACTCTCCTCTACCCACCCCTGCCTCATTTCCCTGCCTCGCCAGTCATGGAGGCTCACCATGGTGGGGACCATCTTGACCTCTCAGGCTCAAACCCTCCCCCAAATCGCCAGTTTGTTCTGGCCTCACTCCATTCACATCTTGCCCACCTCCCCTTCTCTCCACTCATACCATAACCTCCTTGGTCTAGGCTCAGGCCAATAGCAAGAGCCTCCTGATGGTGCTGGTGGAGGGTGTCCCTAAATCCATTCTCTGCCCTCCCCTCATCAAGCCCCCCTCACACAGCTTCCAAAATGGTATTTGTTCCTAAAGCTCAGCCCTGACCCTGTCACCCTGCTGCTCAGAAAGCTTCATTGGGGACAGCCAGGCTGACTCCCTTGGATTCCCCTGCACACACTGGATACTCCAGGCAGCCTACTTACTCTTCCCTGTATGGGACATTACATCTCCCATTTCCCTACCTTTGCACAGGCAAAGTCCCTGGAATGCTCTCCTCACCTCTTGCAAAACCTAATCTCCCTTTAAGGCTCAGCGTGGGGGCCGCCTTCTTCAAGAATCCTACCGTGTGTTGTGTCCGTGCTGCCCTCTCTATCAAAATCACTTTGCATATGTATTTACCTTGTATTTATGTTTCCAGGAGTTCATAGAATTTAAAGTACTCGAGGGCCATGCCATACTGTTCCCTTTTCACCATTGTACCTGTAGTGCCTAGCATTTTGCCTGGGAAATAGTAAGCAGTTCATTAATGCTCATTTGCCAAATAACATTAATGACCAGGCAACAGTCTTGTTCTTCACCTCTCTGACTAGAGTTGCCCTCCAACCCAGTGGAAAGGGTGGTGGCCTTGGGGTCAATGGGCATGATTTTGTAGCCCAGGGCAAATGTTTCTTCCCTGTGTGACTTTGGGAAATCTTTATCCAATCTGGATCTGTTGATTCATCTGTAAAATGACAAACAATCATACAAGGTGGGAGCAGAGGTGATTTGGGGCAAACACTGGCCTCTGTGGGGAGCTTTCACACCAAAAGCCCCCAATATAGAGGAACCTCCCACAACACGGACCCTGCCTCTATCCAGACCATGGTGGTATTTATCAAGAAGTCCCTATCCTGTGGAGAAGCGGTCCACCATCCCTGCCTGCCACGGCCACCACCAGCTGCCAGTTATGAGCAGAGGAGCCCAAGAATCCTGGGATTACCCCCTATCCCCCAACACCATAAAGAAAGTTCTCACAAAGAAAGCCTTTGGCATTGTCAAAGGGTTCAGCCTCAGAAATGGATAAGGATTGCCCCAAGGAAATATTAACTCCTGTGGTTGTAATGATCATGTCTAGGCAGATGATGCTCAGATCTCTTTTTCCAGTCCTAATCGCTCCCCTGGCATCCAGTCTTGAGACTCCAAGTACCTAGTAGACATCTCCAAGCAGATGACAGCTAAACTCAACATGTCCAAAATCCTTTGTTTATTCAGTTGTCTCTCTGGTTACCCCAGGGCCAGCTTTCTTCCACCACCAGCATTCCTGGAGCCCAGGATGGAGGAATTCCTTATGTATTCTTTCTGATCTGGGATTCTTCTAGAGACTTGGGGTGTCCAGGAGACCCTGTACCCCCATTCCGCTGGGAGTCAGGAGATTCGGGGTTTTGTAAAAGGAAGAACAAGAAGGTCAATGTCATAGGATGGCAAAATGTTAGGGTGTAGGAAATCTGGAAAGGGAGGAGGAGGAGGTCAGGCTATTTTGTTTTTTAAAAAATAAATGTTCATTGAAAGAAGTAACTTTTCAAATTTTGGAGGCTGAGAGAAGAATATTTTCAATTCTAAGTATAGCCCTTGGCTCAAAGGGCCATTTGTTTGGGATTTTCTCCTCGTTTTTGCTCTGAATTTATAGGAAGAATGGGTAGAGTTAGTGAGAGCTGGAAAGGAGAGATCCAATCTTCCAGCTTCAAGGGAGAAACTCTGATATTCCGAGTTCTCTTTGGGTCCCTGAAGGGAGAAGAACTCTCAGAAGAGGATATAATGTGGAGTATTCCCAGTTTGCCATCATAGGTAGTTTGAGGAATTTTCCCCTGGCTGAGATCTAGGACTTCCTCTCTTAGTTAAGCTGAGTTATCTCACTCCCAAGGGGAATTCATTTTCTTTGCGTTTGGGCTAGTACATAAGTACATTATGTACTTTCTCTGATTTATATCTGCTCTGTGTTTGGATAAATGTGTTTGCTTGCTTTTAGTTCTGTGTTTTCATTGTGGCAACTAACATTTGGTGGGAAGGGAGTCAACACCTTGATATACAGCCTGCTTCTCCCCTTTCCTATTATGGAATAGTGATCAGAAATGCCACTTGTCTACTCCTGACCCTGAACAGAGGAGCCAGGACCCCCCTAGGCAAGAACAAATAAACCAGAGGAGCCAGCACTCCTGGCTCAGACTAGAGGGGTCAAGGTCTAATTGAGGCAGATCTCTGCCTCAGAATAAATAAACCAGAGGACTGAGAGCTTATAAACTGGGTCTTTAATTAGACAGGACCAGGAGATGTGGGCATCATGACACTGCAGATGCCATTGTGTCAGAGTGCCCAATGCCCATTACCACATAAGGGCTTTTAAAGCAAAAATAACAAAGGTGAGGAAGACAGAGGGGAGCACACAAAACACGGAGAAGGGTGAATGACATCATGGGATCAAATACAAAATGACTGATTACCAAGTTGAGGCACAGGGACTGACGTGTTTGGTTGGAAGTTTGGTCATTGGGACTAGCAAAGGGCTCCCTCTTCTTTTCCTTGAAACTTAGAAGGGCTCATTGTTGGAATCAGGTGCCAGATAGCAGCCCAGACTCTTGAGATAATTTATTATTTTTTTTTTTACCAATTACATGTAATAACAAATTTCCACACAAGTTTTCCTAAGTTATATGATTAAACTTATCTCCCTCTCTCCTTTCTCTTCCCCTGTTAGTGCTGGTAGATGATTTGATCTGGGTTATACATGTATTACCTGAAAAACACATTTCCATATTGGTCATTCTTATAAGTAAATAATCTTATAAAACCCAAACCCTCAAACATAAACCCAAATAAATGAGTGAGAAATCATCTACTTTAAGCTGCCTTCTGATTCCACCAGTTCTTTCTCTGGAGGTGGATGGCTTTCTTTATCCCAAGTCCCTCAGAATTGTCCTGGGTCATTGGATTGCTGATAATAGCCAAGTCCATCACCATAGATCATCTACAATATTGTACCCCAGACTTTTGGTCAGCAAACCAAGCAGCCTTGAAAGATAGCTTTCAAGGCTAAAGAAAACAAACCCAGCAACTCCCTTCCCTTCTTACATAGTCCTCCAAGGCCAGCAAACACTCCTACTTCAGGGAAAGATCCTAGATTATCGGGAAAGCTGGATTTCTGAATTTAACTCATTGTAGGTCAACTGAACACTAAACTGAGTTCAGAAACAGAATCATAACTTGAGCAACTAGAGGAAGCAAATAAGAGCAAAACTTCTGCCTTCAGTTTAATCCTGTGACTGGTCAGTTTGAAGTCTCTTCTAAAAATGGGAGTTTGGCTAAAAATGTGGCAGAATTAAATTCATTTGGACAAGCTTGAACTTGAAAAGTTCTTCTCCTGGACTAACAATATTTAAGGAAGCAGATAAACTGTGGGTCCAGTATCAACTCTGTCTGAGGAGAAGAGAGCAGCCATCCTCTGGCCCCAACCCCCAGCTTCTCCTCATGGCAAAGAATCAAAGTCTTGTCTGGAGAATGGTGGGGAGAGAGAAATACTTATTCTTACCTCACTGCAAGCAGCATCTAGACAAACCCAAAAGGACACATCTCCCCTGAATAGTCGAAACAAGACATCTTTAAACCAAGCCAGTTTGTTGAAGAGCCTTCATTTTAATGTTTGTTTTGGATTTTCCTCTGTGATTTTTTGGGAGGTGGGAAGATGGTCAGAAAGTGGCAATGACCTCCCTTCTCCTTCAGTAAAACTGGCTGCTCTGTTTCTTTTGCCTTTGTTTTCCTTTTGTTGTTTTCTTGTACTCTCTGGTTCATTATGTTCCCTACCTTCGAAGTCCTGGGGGAAATCTCCTTTATTAATTTTCATTTTTTCAGTTACACGTAGTAATCTGTTTGGTCCTCCCAGTAGGGATGGACCAAGTGGGAAGCTTGTGCTCCCTGCTGGGTTCCCCTTTGTAGATGGACCTCTAAGTGGCTTCAGGTGTCCAACTTAAGTTAATAGCACCTTATAAGCCACCTTAAAATGCTAACGAATAGAGAGACAACCTGCACTTGGGTTCCAAAAATTACCTTTGACAAGTACATGACGAGGGAGATGTGCCCATGTAACATAATTCCTTGGGTGCTGCTTTCTTATATTTTTATACTAGCATCAGTTTCTCTGCTAATAAGTTGGTGGCTTAACTATCCAGTCACTGAGGCTGCTGATGAAAGAATTTGTGCACTCCTGGCAAAGTTGCCATCCTATATTTCTACATTCCTTCTGGCCTCATGGTCTTCCTCTTCATGCCATTTGCTGCAGAGAGACAAGCTTAACAATGCCCATGAGTCTGATCTCTGCAGGTTGAGGAAGAACTCTTCCCCCCTGGGTTGGCAGAACCCCACAGACCTAGCCAGGGTGAGAAAGGAAAGGACACAGGGGCTCTGGGCAAGGATTGTTATTTAGGCTCCCCAAATTCCCATAGCACCCTTCTGCAGCCTAAGCTGGCCCCTTTGTTCTGCCTATAATTCCCACCTCTGCTCCACAGACAATTTCCACCTTGTTTCCCATATGTGAAAGCCCAACAAAAGATGCTGTCTGCTGCCACTTCCTCCACTGCCCAACTCTTTGTCACATTCTAACACATTCACCATGTCAAAGGCACAGCTTTCCCTCCAAACTTATTAGCACCTTCAGCCTCCATTCTCATGGGCCCAGCCAACCCCTTCCTCCAGAACAGAAAGCCATGCATCTTTAATATTTCCCTTGAGGCAGCCTCCAACCAGCAGGTTTAGCTCTTGCTCTGCGCCTAAAGCCTGGAATCAGCCCAGGAGTCTCCCTGGCCCCGCCTCATGAGCCACACGTGTGCGCAGGGACTGTCACAGCTTAGAGCCCAGGGGGTGCAAGGCCAAGGTTCTGGAGGAACGGCTTCCCTTCCTTGGGAGCAGACCCAGGTCTGGGGCTTGAGCTTCCTGCCCACTTGTCTCCCAGGCTCAGACAGCTGGGCCTCGGCTGGGCTTTGGGCGGGTCCCCTGGCATCTCGAGCATCTCAGACATCCAATCCCAGCCCTCGGGGGTCCTTAACCAAGCAGCCCCGAGCCTAGGGAAGGTGAACTCCACCCCCCCCATCCCCCATCCCCCCACTCTCCCACCGCGCGGAGAATGGATGGCCGATGACGTCAGTGGCCACCTTAGTGCTCGCGCAGTCCATCTCCTGTTAACCGCCCCACCCTCCACGCGCCCGGAACCAAGAAGCCCACTCACCGCTCGCCCTCTCGGACTCATTGAAGCTTCTCCCCCCTCCCCCAACGGGCCCTGGCTAGTAGCCCGCATTTCCAGCGGCTTTATCTGACAGTTACCTTGCCAAAGCAGGGCTGGAGGGAGGCAGGAGGACGGGAGCCACGAGAGATACGAGAGCCTCGTCCGCCTCGGTCTCTCCATCCACGTGTCCTTTTGTCGCCCTAGTCGAACCGACTATCTTTGTACATTCTTCTTCACAGCTGTTCCCCCTCGATTCCAAGGAGTACTCGATCTTCTTTATATAGCCCTGTGTTTATCTGAGCCCCCTGGGCGCCCTCTCTGATCCTCTACACAAATAATTCACATGTGGCCTTTCTATATATACATAGCCTCATGCAGGAATGCTCATATGTACTAAATATGGAACAAGGAGTGCATGAGACAACATACATGGCGATCTGCACATTCCCTCTCTCTGTCTCTCCCTCTGTGTGTGTGTCTCTCTGTCTCTGTCTCTCTCTGTCTCTGTCTCTCTCTCTGTCTCTGTCTCTCTCTGTCTCTGTCTCTCTGTCTCTCTCTCTCTCTCTCTCTCTCTCTATATATATATATATATATATATATATTAGATCTAAACAAATTATCATCTTGTCTATATTTTCAGAGAACTCTTCATATGTTCTGTACATTCATTTATCTTAATCAAATATTCTCTCTATCTATACACATACATGAGTGCTCATCCTGTTAGTCCTATATACATGAGCACTTAGACATTCTCTCTTTACTCAGCTTACATCAAAGTGCTGGTCCATTCTTATCTATGGATGCACATGCTCTCTCCCTTCATGCAAGCCCTCATTTTCTCTATGAAGTCCCATAGAAATAGCCCAGAGTCTCTCTCCTTTTGAAAGAATTCATAGACTTGTAGAGAGAGAATCTATCAGTGCTAATATACAGGAATAGATAGGAATGAGTGCTCTTGGGAAGACAGAATGTGCTATCACTCATTTATGTGGCTGCAGAGAGAGAATAAATCTCCTAATCTCTAATATATGACTAGAGAGGGAAAATAGGAGTACTTGTAGAGGAATAGATATCCCAAGACCACTATAGGAATAGATAATTATGAGTGCTTCTATATGAGTAGATATTAAATGAGGGCTCATGCATGAATAGATATTAAACGAGGGCTCATGCATGAATAGATATTAAACAAGGGCTCATACATGAATGGATATTAAACAAGGGCTCATACATGAATGGATATTAAATGACTACTCATGTAGGAATCAATACTAAACAAGTACTCATCTGAAGGCAGAATGTTTGTACTCATTTATGGGACCCTAGAGAGAGAATATGTGAATCCTAATGCATATGAGTATAGAGAGAATATATGAGTGCTAATATATGTGAATATATAAAGAGGACATAGCAAAAGGAATGTGGAAATAAACATGTACTGTAGGCAGTGACTATGTTATTGGTAATATAAATCAACTGCTAGGAATACTACTATAATTATGAAAATATTAGGAGGATATATGAGTACTCTTGTGAATATCATTAGGGAATATAGGAGTATTCACATACATGTTTACATATGAGGAACATATCAGTACTAATACATATGAATAGAGAGAGAGAATATGTGAGTTACCATGTCAGACTCTTCATGACCCCATTGAGGTTTTCTTGACAAAGATAATGGAGTAGTTAGCCATTTCCATCTCCAGCTCATTTTCCACATGAGGAAACTGAGGCAAACCAAGTGAAGTATCTTACTTGTCCAGGGCCACACAGCTAGGTAGTGTCTGAGGTCAGATTTGAACTCAAGAAGATGAGTCTTTCACTAAACAATAACTCTGGTCCAACTATCAATAATATGGAATTAGGTCTTAATCAATGATACACGTAAACCCCAGTGGAATTGTGCATCGGCTAAGGGGGGGATTAGGGAGGTTTGGGGGAGAGGGAAAGAACATGAAAATATGTAACTAGGGGAAAATATTCAAAATAAAAATTAAAAATAAAAGATGTCTTCCTGATGGCAAGCCTAGTGCTTTACCCACATGTCAACTCAGTGATTTAAGAACATGGGGCCTGGAGTCAGAAAGACCTGAGTTCAAATCTAATTCAATCATTAATAACAGGTTGGAAGAGGTCAGGTTGAAGGGATTTCATCCTAGGTCACATATCCTTCTGTTTTGTTTTCTTTTATTTTCATACTAAAGTCAGTCTCTTCTCCAATAAGTAAGTGGCTTAAATGGCAGTTGCTGAGGCTTTTGAGGAAGGAATTATAGTATTCCTGATGAAGGTGCTATCAAATACTCATGGCATCATTAACGATGATTTCATTTGGCTTCTGACTTCATCTTCCTCTTCAAACTCTTTACAGTACAGAGACGATCTTAGTGCTAGATGTTCATGAGACCCATCTCAGCAGACCGGAAAAGAATCCTTTCCTCCTTGGTGGCAAAACAGAACAAACTTGCTCGTGGTAGAAGAGGAAAGGGGCCAAGAGGTCTGGCCAAAGGGTCATTCCGGCTTCCTTCCCCACTGGGATTCTTAGAGCAGCCTTCTGCAGCCCAGACTGGTCCCTTGCATTGCCTAAAGTATGTTCTACTCTTCTGTGGAAAATTTGCACCTTCTTACTCATCCTTAAAGGCCCAACTCTGATGCTATCCACCTCCAGGAAACCTTCTTGATACTGTTGGTCACAAAGTCCTCCCACCTGTGGCCAACTCTTTGCCAATCAGCCACACTGACCTTGTCAAAGGCACACCTTTCCCCTCACTGTAGTGCATGTTCTAAGAGCAGGACAAAGGGAACTTGCCTAGGCCTCCACTTCCAAGATCCAGGGAGTGGAGCAGGTGGGGTGATCACTTTTATTTCACAAATGGAAAAATACCCATTCGAAGAAGTCATGGCATTTACTCAGGTTCAACATGGTCAGCATGTATCCCAGGTTGGCCCAAAATGAAAGAGCTTTGTCTGCCCTTAAGTCCACAGTCACAACTCTAGCCTTATGGGTAATTTTCCTAAATCTCAGTGAAGGCTGTAATCTACTAAGATTGTCTTCAGATGGAATTTCAGACCCTGAAGTTTGGAACTCAGTGGAGAGAGAAAAAAAGATGTAAGCCAGCCTAGCAGGCCAGAGGGAGCTGGACTCCAGGCCCGCTTCTGTCCCTTACTGGCTGTGTGGCCTTGGCCAAGCCCCTGCCCTACTCATGACTTCATTTACCCCTTCTGTCAAGTCAGGAGGTTGGCTGAGATGACCTCTGAGGTCTCTTTCAGCCTCCAAGATCGTCCAAACCTACAAGCTCCTTCAGACTCCATCCACCCCCCCCACCCCCGCCCCTTCTCAGTCCTCCTTCACACCCTCTGTTAAAACTCTGTCAGTCTAATGCTTTTCCTTGGGGGCAGACCCCATTCAGCTAGTTCAGCCCTTGTTCTAATCCTAAAGCCTAGAATAAAGCCCAGGAGTCTTCCTAGACCCGCCTCCTGAACCACAGGTGTCCTTCTGCCCCATATCTGACTGGCCACCTTCCAGCCCATAGGGGTCTGAAGGTTTGTTGGGGAGGAGTAGCTTGGTGGGGCTTGGAGTTAGTGGCCATTCATGGTCTCTGCTTAGGAAGCTGAGCCTCAGGTGGGCTTTGATTGTGTCCCATGGCATCTCTTGCCTCTCCAGTATCCATTCCCAGACCTCTGAGGACCAACAGATAAGCAGAGCTGATTCCAGGCTGAGTATATACGCCCTGCTGAGAGCTAGTGTCAGGTGACATCAGCACCCACCAGTCTCAGGCAGCCGTCCCCCTCCCATCAATCTTGCTGCAGGCTCTAATGGCACCCATCAGGCATCTCAATCGCCCCTCTGCCTGGAGTCAGTCAGCCTGCCATTTAGGGGATCCATTTCCTCTCCCCTATCATCTCTCTCTGAATCCACAATCCCCACCCCACAGGCCCACTCCCACTTATTTTCTCACCCTCCACTGCTGTAACCTGAGATACTAGGGAGGTTATTGACTGCTATCACCCTGGAAGCCTGGCGTAGAGAGAGGACCACAGGCATGGATTGATCGAAGCCCAGAGACCCTCTGCTGTCTGGCCAGAGGCCCCTCTGTCCCCCTCTTAAAACCTCCTGGGCTTCCTATACTCTGATCCAAGAGGGCTCTGATAGTATCCTTGGCCAGAAACCACTCTCCCTTTCTCCCTATGTATCCCTGTTAAGGAAGATGAAATGATTTTCTCTATAATCCTATGAAGAAAAAGAACTTTTCTATTTTCCTTGTACCTATTCTCTATATTCATACGATTAGGGAGCCTCTCCTACAGAGAATAATGGAATATTTCTCAACATAAATATACAGAGATTATATGACACTGTATACACTTGAAGACAGAGCACATGCTCACCATCTAGCACTTCGTTCCTCTCTGGGAGTATTCACATACTTCTTCTATCAATGCTTTTATAGGATCCATACATTCTATCTCCTCATAAACCTTGGTGGTTATTCTCCTGATTCTTATGTATAAGAGTACTCCCATATTCACTTTCATTTTTTTAAACCCTTAACTTCTGTGTATTGGCTCCTAGGTGGAAGAGTGGTCAGGGTGGGCCATGGGGGTCAAGTGACTTGCCCAGGGTCACACAGCTGGGAAGTGTCTGAGGCCGGATTTGAACCTAGGACCTCCCGTCTCTAGGCCTGACTCTCAATCCACGGAGCTACCCAGCTGCCCCCTTCACTTTCTATTCAGATATGTGGATGCCCATATTCTCACTTTTGATTCAAATAGAGCTATGGGCTTACATTCTCTCCACTTCTGGAAGAGTTTTCCTATAACCTCCCTTGATACTTGAAAGCATTCCACTGATTCTTGCTAGGTGATAGAATTTATGAAGACTCTTATTGATGTACAGAGATATACATGGATATTCTTCTATACAGAGACAGAGTAGATGGACTCCAAAGAATAAGATAGATTGAATGAGTGCTCCTCAATAAAGTAGTGATATATGAAGGTGCCATGAATGCTCATATAGGCTCTCTCATATAGAGAAAGAAGACTTTGATGATGCTTAATTTTATTTATTATTTATAATTAATTATTTGCTAGAATAAGTTTGGTCTGTGGATGAAGTGCTTAGATGGGAAGATACTCTACAATATTCCTAGACACATTTTTACAAAGAATTGCACTGGGCTCCTCCTTCTGGCCACATCTTCTTCCTCTTCAGGCCATCGGCAGGATGGAGCCAATGCTAGTCAGAGATCTCCATGAGGCTGATCTCTTCGTCTTGGAGCTAAGCCCTCTCCTCCTGGTTGGTAGAATCCCAAAGACTAGCCCAGGATGAAAAAGGAAAGAGCACATGAACTCTGGTCATGGGGTTGTGGTAATTCAGCAGTTATTCTTTCCTGATCCTGATTGCCCTAACAGATCTTTGCAGCCCACCCAGGTTCCTTCCCACAGCTTACGATTTGCTACTCTGTTCATTTTTGTTTGCTTATTTTTAGAACTCTTACTTTCCATCCTAGAATAGATACTATGTATTAGTTAGGAGGCAGAAGAGCAGCAAAGGCTAGGCAATGGGGCTTAACTGCGGTGCCCAGGGTCACAACACAAGGAAGTGTAGGGGGCTAGATGTGAACCCGGGACCTCTCCTTGGCTGCCAATCCATTGAGTCACCTAGCTATTCTCCTCCACCTCTTTTCTGTCCATGACCTGGACCTTCCTTTCTGTCAATGAAAACCCAACTCCCACTCAGCCCATTTCAACCCAGCTTTTCCCAACACTGGCCCATCCAGGAATCCCCTCCTGTGGCCAGCTCTTGGCCAGTTCTAACACGTTCACTGTGTCAAAGGAACTCCTTCACACACACACACACACACACACACACACACACACACACACACACACACACACACACACCCCTACCAAACAAGGGATTATCTAAGGGCAGGAAAGAGGGACCCTGCCTACACATCTGTCTACAAACACCAGGGAAATGTTCAAGCAGGGCTGTGAGGTCATCCCCTCGATGTCACAATGTCTGTGCCAATCACAGAAAGGCATGGTATTGGCTCACCCTGCTAAGTGTCTTCCTAGACTAGCCAAAAGCCCAGAGGCTTGCTTGGTCCCCCACTTAGCTCCTGCCTTATAACTGTCGAACTCTAGAAATTCTACCTTCATGGGAAAATTCTCCCCCTGTTTCTGGGGAGGCTCTTCCCATGGAATTGGGGCCCATCAAGCTTGGCTCTCAGAGGAGGTCCAAGTCAAGATGGAAACTAGCCATTCTGGCAGGAAGAGAAAGCTGTGCTCACAGGTGTGTTTCTACCCCTTACTGGCTGTGTGACCTTGACCAAATCCCTACCCTGCTCTTGACTTCCTTTAATCTTTCTATCAAAGGAGGAAGTTGGCCCAAATGGTCTTTGAGGACACCTTTAACCCTCCATCCCACTCACACGTACAAGCCCATCCCACCCCACCCCACCCCAACATCACTGCCCTGCTCCTAGCCTTGACCAACCACTTCCTTCTCCCTGTGAAAACTGCCAGTCTATTGTTTTCCCTTGGGACAGCCCCAACCAGCAAGTTCAGCCCTTCTTCTAAGCCTAAAGCCTGGGGGAAAAGCCCAGGAGTTGCCCTGGACATGCCTCCTGAGCTACAGGTGTCCCTGGCATCCCCCGCAGGACTGTCACAGGTAAGATCCCAACAGTCCAGGACTGGTTCCCTAATTGGGGGGGGGGGGGGGTTCAGGGGTTTGGTGCTTGTGTTTCCTGACCGCTTGTTTCCCCAGCTCAGACAGCTGAGTCTCAGATGGGTTTTGGACGGGATCCTGCTGTCTCTCCCTTCTCCAACATCTATTCCCAGGCCTCAGGCAGCCATTAGACAGGCAGAGCTGAAGCCTGGCTAGGTGGACCCCCCCCACCTCTCAGAGCCAATGGATAATGACATTAGTGCTCTGTCTCTCGCCGCAGTCCCCCTCCCACTAGCCTCCTTCAGCCCCCGCCCCGCCTGAACTTCTGCACTTACCCTTCCCCGCTAGCCCTCCTCTCCCCCTGCTTCCCCCCCTTCACCTCCCACCGCTGCTGCAATGGACTGCAGTTGTCAGGGGGGGCTTATTAACTCCTGCAATGCCGGGCACCAGGCTCGCAGGGAGGGGAANCTCTACATGAGCACTCCCACATTCCCTCTTTTCATATATGTGCACTGATATTCTCTCCTTCGTGTGTAGCTTTATATTCTATCTCTCTATATACATTCCCATATTTCAGTTTCCCCAAATTCTTCCTTCATACATTAAAGGTTTCTACTGCTTCTCTCCCTGTGATTGGAATGTGGAAGACTCCTCTTGGTGTCCACAAAGAGTATTCAGTCCCCTAAGGTTTCTATACATATAGAGAGAGCATCCATGTGTGCTCATGGCAATAAAAATATAGAGTGAGTGAGTATTCATTGAAGGATTCCTGCACAAAGACAATGTGAGAGCTCCTGTATGTGAACAAGGAGAGAGAACACTTGAGTTATGCTATGTATGAGGTGCTGGTCACTATGTAGTATCTTTACTAGCCCTGGAAACCACGAGGCTCATATATGGGTGAAGAGAGATTATATGGCGGTTCATATACAGAGAGGTTTAAAAGAGCATATGTATCCGTACAGAAATATGAGCAGCAAGGGAGTATAGAGGGGAATTCCCAATATGGATGTATAACAGAACACTGATCAAATGGGTGAGTCCTCAAAGATGTCTCAATACCCCCACAAGGGAGGCGTCTTCATTCTAGGAGGAGATAGGTCTGAATCTTCTAGCATTTTTTTCCTTGGGATTTTCCATAGGAAGGCATGTTCTGTCTGTTTTCCCAATCCCTCTTCCTAAGTCAGTCTGATGTATCTGTTGCCCCTCTTTTGTTTCCTCGAGGAATTGATCCCTGATGGATGTCAATGAAAATAGTTTATGAAATGATTGTCTTGAAAGGAGCAGGAGGAGTGTGTGTTTCCTGTGTGAGCGTTCTTGTTCTCTGTGTACATGTCCCATCTTCCTTCCAGTCTCTTGGTGGATCTTGGGGAAGCAGTTGGAGGTCAGAGTGTATGAGGTTCTAATGCAGGCTTCTCTCTCCTAGTGTTGAACTTTCCTTTATATGCTTATTAACTGGAGTATTTGGTGGAATAAGTTCCTCTCAAAGGAACTGCTACACACACACACACACACACACACACACACACACACACACACACACACAATTTCTAAACAAGAAATTATCAAGGCAATAGGGACCCTGTATACATTTCTGTCTAGAAATAACAGGAAAATGTTGAAACAGGTGGGGTGGGTTTTATCCCCAAAATTTTACAAATGGCAGAAAGCCATTCAGAGAACAAAATGGTATTTGCTCACCCTGCTAAGTGTCCTGCCCAGTCTGGCTTGGCCCCCCACTTATCCCTGCCTTATAACTATAGAATACTAAAACCTCTAGCTCTATGGGGAAATTTTCTCCTCTTTCTGGGGAGGCTCTTCCCATGGAATTGGGGCCCATCATGCTTGGCTCTCAGAGGAGGTCCAAGCCAAGATGGAAGCTATCCATCCTGGCAGGAAGAGAAAGATGAGCTCACCCCTTACTGGCTGTGTGACCTTGGACAGTCCCTGCCCTGCTCTTCACTTGCCCTTGCTTTTGAGGTCTCTTTTAGCTGACCAGAGCCACAAACACTTACACTGACCTCCTCACCTCACCTGTGAAAACTCTGCCCATCTACTTCTTTGCCTTGGCCCTTTTTCTAAGACTAAATGGAATAAAGCCCATGAGTCTCCCTGGACCTGCCTGAGGCACAGGTGTACCAGAAAGCCAAGATTCCCAAACAGTTGTTGGGGACTGGATTGCTACTCAGGAAAAACACAAGGCTCAAACCTCTGGACCCCTCAGCAGGGATTTGGGGAGGTATTCCCAGACCTCAAGACAGGCAGAGTGGAAGCCTGGCTAGGAGGACTCCCCTCTGAGAGCCCACTGAGAGTAATGTCAGCCCTCACTCACTCCTGGTGAGCCTCCACCCCACATCCCACTCTACCCCCAGGCTACACTTTCCCTTCCCCACTAGACCTTTCTCCTCTCACCACTGCTGCCACTAGGTCTAGAGTTCAGGGTCACCAGGATCAGAGGGAGGACCACAGGGGCTGCCATTGATGTCCTCTGCTGTCTGTCCAGAAGCCCCTCTATCTCCTCTTACACCCCTGGGCTTCCTCTATTCTCATCTCATATTTGTCCTTTCTCAGAGCACATTCTCCCTTTCTTTCTATGCATGTCTCTGGAAGACTGAATGTGTGACTTTGGCCAACTCCCAGCCCTGCTTTTGGTACTTGCCCTTGCCGTCAAAGGAGGAGCGTTGACCTCCATTGGTCCAGATGACTTTTCTTCCTATATTCTCTGTTCATATGACTCTGGAGTCTCTCATATAAAGAATAATTTAATAAATGTAGAGAGTCACATGTATGTACAAGACAGAAAGGAATTCTCATATCTGTTTTCTACCTGTTCATATCACAAGTTTGACCCTAGTCACTTCTTCATTCTACCTCCTCACAAGCTCATCTTGGTTCTCATTCTCTGGTACTTCCATATTCAGTATATTCTCTCGTATTTCAGTTTCCCCATATCTTTCCTTCATACTTGAAAGGTTTCTACTGCTTCTCTCCCTGTGATTGATTCTTGAAGATCCTCTTGGTGTGCAAATGTATATAGTTCTATACATATATATAGAGAGAGTCCATGTATGCTCATGAGAAGAAGGATTCCTGCACAAAGACAATGTACATGTATATGTGAACAAGGAGAGAATACTCCATGGTAGATTTAGCCCTGGAAACAACAAGGTTCATATTATATAGGTGGAAAGAGAGAGAGAGAGAGAGAGAGAGAGAGAGAGAGAGAGAGAGAGAGAGAGAGAGAGAGAGCGCATAGGATTTGCAGAAATATGAGCAGCAGGAGTATAGAAATTCCCAATATGATTTTTGTAAACAGAATATTGATCACTTATGGAGATGGGTGAGGCATCTTCATCTAGGAGGAGATATGAGATATGTCTGCATCTTGTAGCATTTTTTTCCCTTGCGATTTTCCATAGGAAGGAATGTTCTCAGTCTGTTTTCTTTGGTATCTGGGGGCCCTTTAAACCCTTTTGTTTACTCAATCTCTGATGGATGTCAATGAAAATACTTTATGAAATGATTGGATTGAAAGGGGCAGGAGTGTGTGTTTCCTCGTTCTTCCATCCAATTGCCCTTAGGAAGCAGATCTAAGTAGCTTCTCTCTCCTGGTGTTGGGCTTTCCCTTATAATAATATAGAATAAGTTTTGGCTTCACCTTGAAGATGCCCTCCTCGAGCCCTGAATGCTGTTCCCAGACTATTTGGCTGGGCTCCTGCTTCTGGCCTCATCTTTTTCTCCAGGCTGTTGGCAGGAGGGAGACAAGGTTAGTCTTGGTGGTAATAGAAAGGGCACATGGCCTCTGGTCAGGTTTCCTTCCCTTCTCTAATTCACCTAGCACACTTCTCTCCTTAAAACTCCCACCTCCTTTCTTGTCCATGATCTCCCCCTTCCTTCCCATCAATAAAGCCCAGCTGTCACCCTGCCTTTCTGCCTTTTGCCCATCCAAGTCGGCTCTCCTTCTGTGCCAGCTCTTGGCCAAGTTCTACCATGTTCCTCCCTCAAAGGAACTTTACACACACATACACACATACACACACACAGAGAAAGAGGGACCTGCCGACACAGCAGGTGGGGTCATCCCCTCAATGTAACAAATGACAAAGTCAAGCAGCATGATGGTATTTGCACACCCTGGTAAGTGTCCCCCCAAGGCTGTCCCAAAACCCAGAGGCTTGCTTGGCCCTTCGACTTATGACTGTAGAATTCTAGAACCACCTCTATAGGGAAATTCTCCCCTCTGTATCTGGGGAGGCTCTTCCCATGGAATTGGAGTCCAAGCTTGGCTATTAGAGGTTGTCCAAGCCAAGAGAAAGCTGTGCTCACAGGTGTGCTTTACCCCTTACTGGCTATGTGACCTTGGCCAAGTCCCTGCCTTCTTGACTTCACTTAAAGCCCTTTCTGTCAAAGGAGGATGTTTGAGGTCTCTTCCCTCCAGATCCACCCACACCTACAAGCCCATCCACATCCCATCACCGCCCTGCTCTTAGCCCTGACAAAACTGTGAAAAGTCAGCCAGTATGTCTTGCTTTTCCTTGAAGCAGCCTGCAACCAGCAAATTCTGTCTGTTCTGAGCTTATAAAGCCTGGTAGCCCAAGTTGAGTCCCTGGCTAGCCTCCTTAGTGGCACTTGTCACAGCTCAGAGCCCAGGAGGTGCAAGGCTGGAGGGATCCCTTGGGGACATTTTCCCTACTTTAGGAGGGAACTAGTTGACCACTTGACTTCCAGGTTCAGGCAAATGAGTGTCTCCGATGGGTTTTGGGCGGAGCCCTGCCATCTCTCCCTTCTCCAACATCTATTCCCAGGCAGCCATTAGACAGCAAAGTTGAAGGAGAGAGCTGATGGTGATGTCAGAGTATCACCTCGCTCCTGGCCCTGCTAGCCCCCATCCCGCATCCCACTCACCATCTCTGCCTACAGCCACCCACCCACCCCGGGGCCTGCCTGCACTTCCCCTTCCCATGAGCCCTCTTCCCCTGCTCCCCTCCTCCACCTCTGACCACTACTGAAACGGATTGGAGTTGTCAGGGGGGCTGCAATCCCAGGAACTAGGCTCGGAGGGAGAGGACCACAGGGCTGCCATTAATGCCCAAATACCCTCTATTCTCATCCAACAAAGCTATCTTATAGTCCTTTCTCAGAGCTCACTCTCCCTTTCTTGATTCCTGTCATAGAAGACAGAGTCATTTGCTTGACAATTCTCTTCCTCTATTCTCTAGGGTCACGTGACTCTGGAGTCTCCCATATAAAGAATAATTTAATACTTATAATAGATCTGAGTATGTAAAGAGCCTGTGGCAACTAGGACACAGGAGAAGAGGAATCATGTGCCAACGATACAGATCTCCACATATTCCTGAGGTCTCTATATTCCTCTGGAAGAATTCTCATGTCTGTTTTCTACACATTCATATTCCTGGTCGACCTTCCTCAATAGCCTTTTCTCATTCTCTCTATTCCTGTATGAGGACTCCTATTGGATTCACATATGTGTACTGATTCTCTCTTTCATTCCCATATTTCCTTCCTTCATACATAAAATCTGTGATTGGATTATGGGAGATTCCTCTTGGTGTGCACAAAGAGTATCCAGTCCCCATATATTTCGATACTCTTTGCAATAAGAATATAGACTAGTGAGTGACATTCATTGAAGAAGGATTCCTGCACAAAGACAATGTGAGAGCTCATCTATGGGAACAAGGAGAGAGAATCCTTATGCCATGAGGTGCTGGGAAACATCATATTTATAGGTGAAGAGAGAGACATTACAGGGTCTTCATAAAAGGAGAGAAGAGCAGAAATATGAGCAGCAGGGGAGTAGAGAGAATTCCCAATATGAATGTGTAAAATAGGGAGAATGGGTGATGTCTCAATACCCCCAGCAGGAAGGCATCTTCATCTAGGAGGAATCCTTGAGATGTTCCATAGGAAGGAATGTTCTGTTTTCCCAATCCCTCTCTTCCTAACTCAGTCTGATGTATCTAGGGGGCCCTCTTGATAGGATACGCTTTTGTTTCCTCATTTGACCCTGATGGATGTCAATGACAATAGTTTATGAAATGATTGTATGAGAGCTCTTATTCTCTGAACATGTGTCCCATCAATCCAACTTTAGTGGATCTTGGGGAAGCTGTTGGAATAGGTCAGTGTATGAGGTTCTAATGTAACTTAACTCTCTTGGTTTGGGGCTTTCCCTTAAGTTTCTATTCACTGGAGTATTTGGTGGAATACTAAGTTTTGGCTTGTTGGTGGAGGGCTCCTAGTTCACCTGCTGAAGATGCTCCTCCTTTAGCCCTGAATGCAGTTCCCCAAACTATATATATGGCTGGCCTCCTACTTCTGTCCTCATCTTTTTTCCAGGCTGTTGGCGGGAGGGAGACATGGTGGTAAAGAAAAGGGGACACGTGGCCATCTGTCAGGTTTCCTTCCCTTCTCTCATTACCTAACACCCTTCTAAGGTGGCTCATCTTCCCACCTCTACACCTTCCTTCCCATCAATAAAAAGTCCAGCGTCACCGTGCCTTTCTGAACACCCCCCCCCCCACTTCTATGGCCAGCTCTTGGCCACTTCTAACATGCTTAACATGTCAAAGGAACGCTCCTCTATTCTCTTCCCGCAGGGCTTCCATATAGTCCCATCACTCCCTTCAACTTATGTAAGTCCCAGGTTTTGGGCAGCCATTAGGCAGGCAGAGCTGAAGCTGGACTCCCCGCGGAGAGCCGACAGATGGTGACGTCAGCGCACTTGCCTCGCTCCTGCCGCAGTCCCCCGCCCGTCTGCCAGTCAACCGCTCAACATCCACGAGCCCCCGCCCCGCGTCCCACTCACCACTGCCTACAGC
>NC_058136.1:70499117-70515502 GCF_016433145.1 Gracilinanus agilis | reverse complement strand
TTATTTTAAACCCTTAACTTCTGTGTATTGACTTATAGGTGGAAGAGTGGTAAGGGTAGGCAATGGGGGTCAAGTGACTTGCCCAGGGTCACACAGCTGGGAAGTGTCTGAGGCCGGATTTGAACCTAGGACCTTCCATCTTTAGGCCTGGCTCTCCATCCACTGAGCTACCCAGCTGCCCCCATGGGCCCAGAAATCTTGACCGAGATGAAAGCTGTTTTAAGAGAGAGAGTGTGAGTGTGTGTGTGGGGAGAGACAGAGACAGAGACAGAGACAGAGACAGAGAGAGAGACAGAGAGTTTGGGGGGGAGAGACAAGAGAGAAAGAGAGACAGAGACAGAGAGAATCAGGGGGAGAGAGAGGGAGAGAAATAGAAACAGAGGGAGAGGGAGAGATGAGAGAGAAAGAGATAGACAGAGACAGAATCAGAGAGGGAGAGAGACAGAGACAGTCGGTGGGGGGGAGAGGGAGAGAAATAGAGACAGACAGAGACAGTTATAGATAGAGCCAGAGCCAGAGATAGAGACAGAGAGAGAGATTCCAGGGGATCTCTGAAGAAAGGCCCATGAGCCAACCAGAGACACTGCCTTGGGGAGCACAGGGGCCTGGGTCCATTCAGGGGGGAGGATTTGGTCCTGGGGAGAAGCGTGCTCCCAGGGAGGGGGTAAGTGCTCGGCGTGAGGGGGCACCTGTCTGAGAACAGGATACTAAAACCCTAATCTGCGCTGGCTGAGTGGGGCGTCAAGGCACACAGAGAAGGGCACAGCTGGCCTCCCAGTGGGCACGATGTTGTGTTGGGTAATCATAGACATACACAGAAGGCAGTCTGTCCCCGTGGCCTAATCTGAGGGGTAGAATCTCTGAACTCGGGCCTTTCTGAAGAGGAGGCCGTCATGGCGCTCTCAAGCAGACTAGTGCCCTTCCGAGAGAGAACTGAGCCTTTAACGAGGTATTTCCTTTTCCTTAGTAAGAGCTAGTAGCCCCAGCAGCCTAAAACTAAGCGAAAAAAGACACTTCCTGAAGACTAAGAGTTACCTATAGATGAAGTGAATGAATAGATTGAGAAGAACCAATCACTTAGGAGCAGATAAAATGTTAGGATATATATATATATCTTTGGGGCAGCTGGGCGGCTCAGTGGATAGAGCTCCAGGCCTGGAGATGGGAGGTCCTGGGTTCAAATGTGGCCTCGGACGCTTCTTAGCTCTGTCGCATAGCTGGGCAAGTCCCTTCACTGAAATTGCCTAGCCCTTTCTACTCTTCTATGCAGAATTGATAAGAGTTTACAAACAAAAGAAAGAAAATTAGGGCCAGCTAGGTAGCACGCTAGAGAGCTAGGCCTGGGTTGGGAAGGCCTGCGTTCAAATCTGCTCTCAAACAACTCTTAGATATTTGACCTTGGACAAGTCACTTAACCTTTAGATATTTGACCTTGGACAAGTCACTTAACCGATGTTACCTAGCCCTTAGGCACACTTCTGGATTAGAGTGAATACTGACAGAAGTTTAGCGTTTAAAAAAAAGATAATCACAGGGAGCAAAGTCGATAGAGGGACAGGCCTGGAGTCGACAGGACATCTAGCCTCAGAGACTTCCTAGCTGACCTGCACAAATTCACTTAAGTCCCATGGCCTGACCCTTACTATACTTTGGGGTTAGAATTCATAGTGACAGAAGGTAAGGATTTAAGCAAAATGATCATCGGGGTCGACTAAAGAGGCAACAGATAGAAAGCCAGGCCTGGAGTTGAAAGGGGCCTGGTTTCAAATCTAGCCTCAGAGACTTCCTAGCTATGTGACCTTGGGCAAGTCAATTAACTTCTATGGCCTGTCCCTTGCCACTCTTCTGTTGTAGAATTGACACTAAGACAGTAAGTTCGAGTTCTAAAAAAGATAAAACAAGGGTAGCTAAGTAGGAAAGTGGATAGAGGGCCAGACTTGGATTTGGGAAGACCTGGATTCAAATTTGGCCTCGGATACTCGCTGACTACATAACCCTAAACAAGTCACTTAATGCCCCTGACCTAGTAGTTTTCACTCTTCTGTGTTAAAATTGATACTAAAACAATAAGTAAGGATTTTTAAAAAACATACTCAAGGGCAGCTAGGGATCACAGTGGATAGAGGGCCTGGTCTGGAAATGGGAGGTCCTGGGTTCAAATGTGGCCTCAGACCCTTCCTAGCTGGGTGACCCTGGACAAGTCACTTAACCTCAATTCCCTAATCCTTGATGCTTTTCTTCCTTGGAATCAATACTTGTTATTCATTGTAACAAAGAAGGAAGGAGTTGGGTTTTTTTTAATTACATACCCTGTCGTATGTCTCCTTGGAGTTAGTCGGAACATTTTTCAAGCACTGAGTGCGAGTCTAAGGTGCTAGCAATGTCTGTGGCTGGGTCCCTCAATCAGAAGGCCTTTCTAAAAATTCTATTAAGAGCTTTGCAGGGACCAAGATAAAAGTGAAATGTCCCTGAGTGGAGCCATCTGTAAGTAGGCGCCAAGTCAATGTAGAGTAATTGAGGCAGGGAGCTGTAAAGGCCTCATGTGGGAGTTGACCTTTGAGCTGGGCCTTGAAGGGAAGTGTCCAAGGGCAGATTTCAACCCAGGACCTCCCTTCTCTGGACGTGGCTCTCTATCATTGAGCTATCCTCCTTTTATGCATTTTTTTACTCTTACTTTACATCTGAGAATCAATACTGTGTATCGGCTCCAAGGCAGAAGAGCAGTGAGGACTAGGCAATGGGGGGGTGGGGTGGGGGGGTGTGAAGTGACTTGCCCAGGGTCACCCAGCTAGGAAGTGTCTGAGGCCCTGAGCCTGGCTCTCAATCCACTGAGCCACCTAGTTTCTCTGTCTATGTCTTGATAATGGAACACCCAGAATGGGCCATGTTTTTGCAGATTACGGTGTAGTGACCACCTACGTCAGGGAGGATAATTTGGGGCGGGATGTTACCTTGTTGACCCTTTCCGAGCTGGCATTCCATGGGAAGCCCCAGATGTTTGGGGAACGACCTTCTTCCTGGGCATTCTCCCTCCCCAGGCTGGCTCTCGTGCAGATGGTTCTGGGAAACCACCAGTGACGAGAAGAGCAGGTCAGTGGGTGAAGACCTTCCCGGGGCGGTGCTCTCACGAGACAAGAGTTCTTCTCCCTCCGTGAACAGAGCTCAGTTTCCACATATCTTTGGGGTCCTCAGGAAGTCCTTTTCTTCTCGAAATGCTGCCCACCTTCCAAAGGGGGCAGGGATAGAAAGGCTTTCTAGACTAGACCCATGCTCCTTCGCTGTTCTAGGTTCATTGTTTGGAACCAGCTGGGCGTGATCCTGGGGGCCTTTGGTGGTCTGAAAAGATGGATGGAAAGGGTGGACCAGAGGAAACAAAAGGGCGAGAAGGGAGAAGGAGGAGGCGGGAAGTATCCCAACACAAAGGATAGAATGAGAAGAACGGGGGACAGAATGGGAAACACTTGAAGCTCACGCTCATCATCTGAAGTGGCCATGAGGGAAGAAGATGCATCCATTTGGGAAGGGTAGCGTTTCACTCAGCAGGGTCTCGGGAGGGCCAGAAGGGAAGGGGAAGCGGAGGTGGGACGGAGGAGAGAGAGGGTACACTGAGGGAGGGAGCCGTCAGAAAGGAAACACATCCGCAGAGAGGAAGGACGAAGAAAAGGGAAGTGTGGGAGAACAGGAAGGACGCTGAGAAATACCCAATTAGAAGTCCTGACTGGCTGTGTGAGTGGGATGGCCCCCACCCCCAAGCAAGGAAGAGCCCAGAAACCCACCCAAAAATCTGTTGTTAAAAAGGAATACATCTGACTCATACACACACACGAACAATAGAACACACGAACACACATGTGAATGCATGGACACACTAGAAAACATGTGTAAACACACACAAACACGTGTGCGCACACTGGAACACATTAGAACACACAAACATGAACACACAACTACACGTGAGAACATGCAATAACACAGAAACACGCTAGAAAACACACACATGGACACACAACCACAAACACACACAAACATACCCACACCCAGAAATACATACACATACACACTAAACACACATGAACACACAAACCATAGAATGCAAAAATGCACACATGAACACACCAAAAGACACACATGAACACGTGTGCACAGCCCTAAACACACATGAATACACATTAGAATGCACAGGCTAGAACATACACACATGGACACACAAATACACACCCACAAACACAAACACACACCAGAACACACACAGAAACAAACACATACAATGAACACACACAAATACATAAACACAAAATCACAAGAACACACACAAACACACCAGAAGACACACAAACACATATATAAGAACATGTGAATGCACACAATAACACAGAGAAACACATATCAGTGCACACACAAACATGAACACACAAATACATACTAGAACACACAAGAACACAGAAACACATGCTAGAAAACACACACCAGGACACACAACATACAACAAACACACAACACACAACACTTGAACATACCCACACCCAGAAATACACACAACCACATGCACACTAGAACACCCACCCACAAACACACTAAACACACACATGAACACACACTAACACCCACCACAAACACATAAACAATAGAAACAAATACACACACAGACACACTAGAAGACACACATGCACGTACCTGCATATCCATAAACACACATGAATGCACATTAGAGTGCACACACTAGAACACAAACACACCAACCCACAAACACAAACCCACACCAGAACACACACTAGAAGACACACAGAGAAACAAACACACACTCACAAACACACACAAATACATAAACACAGTCACAATAACACACTAGAAGACACACAAACACATATGTACAAGAACACATAAATGCACACAAGAATGTCAAAATATATTAGAACACACAAGACCACACACAAACACAAACATACAAATATGCAATAAAACATGCGAGAACACAAAAACACATACTAGAAGACACACTTGGACACACAACTACACACACATACATACCCAGACCCAGAAATACACACAAACACATCCACACTATAATACATACAAACACACTAAACACACATGAACACACAGAACACACTCTGAAACACACATCCTACCGTGTTTCCCTGAAAATAAGACGGTGTCTTATATTCATTTTTGCTCCAAAACATGCCCTACGTCTTCTTTTCAGGGGGTGTCGTATTTTTTTTGCAATGAAGAAGAATTCACATTGATTGCTGAACCAACAAAGGACCGTTTATTACAGTATATGACGCCCCTTCAGCAGCCCCCTCCCCCCAAAAGTTTACATAAACGATAGCTAACTTACCGCTCCAAAGCAGGCAAACACAGCACAGCACCTGAAACAGCGTCCGGACGGCATGAGCATCAGCGTAACACCGTCGAGGGGGAAACCGCGGCGAGTTTTGAAAGTTCCGCCTCTGCAATGAAGACCGTTAGGTGCAGTCGAATGAGACTGGAACATACATTCTTCCTGTGTGCAGCCTGGACGTCATGGGCTGCCGCGCAGAGCACCGGGAGCTGCCAAACAGTCTTGGCCTACCTTACAATCACCCGGCCCGCTGCGGATCAACAAAACCGACCAGGTGACCCAGCAATGTGGGACGACGGCATGTCTTATTTTCGGGGGGTGCCTTATATTAGGCAACGCCCCGAAATCACTGCCATGTCTTATTTTCGGGGAAACACGGTAGAACACACATGTCCACACCAACATACACTCAAACGAAAATAAGGACCAGGGGACAGTTGTCATCCAATAGGTCCCATGGGGATCTACCAGCTTTTGGTGACCCAAGGGGATAAGTCTGCTCCCTACCCTCCTGTTCTGAGCTCTGAAAGCTCCTGACCCAGTTTAGGGCCTGTTGGCTCGAACCCGGTCAGGACTTTCAGGAGAATGCTGCTGGACTCAGTTCCTATTCACTGGCTACGAGGCGCTGGGGGGGGATAGGGTCACGGCTCCCCTTGGGCCTGGAACTCCCACCCCGGTGATCCCCCTGCAGGTTAAAGGCCAGAACTGAGTCCTCAACCTGCTCCCAGGGTCATCGTCTGCTCCTGGACTGGTCCCGGGTTGGGTAGCCTGTTGGTGACCCCCACCCTGCTGTGCAGATCTCCCCGCCCCAGGCTGACCCAGAATAGGGGAGTGGGTGACAGAGTTGCCCAGAGCCCCTGACGGAGTCTCTTGCCTAGTTTGGGGATCCCCTGGGATTCCTTCCTGCTCCCCAGAATGCACGACCAATTTCCCATTCTCCACGCTAAGGAGTGTGACAGCAACACGAATCAGACTTGATGCTTAACCATCACTTTATTCAAGAACAATCAGGGGACACGACTGCCAATTTGTTTTCATTTTCACACTTTTCCCGTCCCTCCCTCCGCTCCCTCCCGCACCCACCGAGTCATGCAAGAGTGCTTGCCCTACCTCTCCTCGTGCAAACCCGTGAGACACAAACGCCAACTTAGACTTTTCAATGACAACGAACTTTATTCATGACCAACATGCAAACATTTGTTTAAATGGACCATTTGGGAAATTCTTGTGAATTTCAGCTCTAAATCCCCTCCTTCTCTCTTTCTCCCTCAGAGAGGAAGGCCTAGGATACCGATCAGACAGAAGGAGTTATTATCCCAAACATTTCCAATTAGCCAAACTGCAAAAAAGAGAGAGAAAACACGAGGTGGGAGCTGGGGGGTTGGCACTCTTCAAGCTGTACTCAGGAACCTTCAGGTCTCTCTCTGTGAGTGTCTTCTACTCATCCTCAAAGGCAAGGTTCTCCCGGTGCCCAGACAGATGCTGGGCCACGTTATATCCAGGAGTTAACTGGCACTGTCATCGACTGAATGGGGCAGGGATAGGGCAGAATGGGACTTGAGTCTCAAGGGTGGGGAATCCATGGGAGCTAGGCTCAGTCTCCACCCAAGAGCGGGCTAAAGGCGAGGACACCCATTCAGTTTCTTAATAGTTCCAGCTAAGGGGGGCAGCTGGGTAGCTCAGTGGAGTGAGAGTCAGGCCTAGAGACAGGAGGTCCTAGGTTCAAACCCGGCCTCAGCCACTTCCCAGCTGTGTGACCCTGGGCAAGTCACTTGACCCCCATTGCCCACCCTTACCAATCTTCCACCTATGAGACAATACACCGAAGTACAAGGGTTTAAAAAATATATTAAAAAAATAGTTCCAGCTAAGGACATCATCTAGTTACCTCCAAGTTCTGCCTCTGCTGGTCATCCACTTTGTTTACCGAGTAATTTAGCTAGTATCGGATGCCACTGGCTACTGCGGAGGTTCTTTATTAAACTTCCCTACTGGTGGTCTCTTCTACCTTGGGGCCCAACATATTTGTTATCATTTGTTTATGGTCACACACAGGTTATTTACCATCCTCGACCACAACATACTTGGCTTAATATTGAAGCAGAAGAACATTTCATCACAAATTACTGGCCCAATAAAAATGGTACCAGTTGAGCAAATCAACAGATGTATTTTCATCACATTCCACTGCTATCCCTAGTAATAGTATGATAATTAATGCAATCTAAAGAGCAACATTTCTTAGGGTTAGAACATATGGTACGCATAAGCATCATTATTGCACTTATAAGGGGCCACTAGGTGGCTTGGCGGATAGAGCGCCAGGCCTGGACGTGGGAGGTCCTGGGTTCAAATCTGTATTCAGACATTTCCTAGCTGTGTGACTGTGATCAAGTCACTTAACCCCAGGTGCCTCGCCCCTACTGCTCTTTTGCCTTGGAACCAATAGTATCATTCCAAAGACCAAAAGTTAAGTGCTAAAACAAGTTACACAACATTAAAACAGCTTTCTAAATATATTTTTACATTTTAAATTTTTTTTTGTAGTTTCATTCATTTTTAACTTAGAAAAAATTTCAACATTTCATAACCAGCAACAAGAAACATTTGAACAGATCCAAAAAATTACACGTGAAACCACTAACTCCATATTTTTAAATTTTCTTTTAAGATGTGTCACATCCTTTTGTTTTCGACACCCTTTCAAATTTTCAATACCTTTTTCTCTTAGTTTCATGGCTGTTCTTTTTTTAAAAATATAATCAGTAGCGGGTGCTATTTTTATTCTTCTCCTCCCTTATTTTCTTTGTATTCTCAATATTTGTCATGTCTTATACCATGATACAAACCATTAGTCATTTACCACATATATTTAGTCATTTCCCCCATCCATATTTTCTTATTACAGTCTAGAGTATTGTTTTTTCCATTTGTCCCATGGTCTCTTGTGGCAAGTACTCTACTATTATTAATTGTCACTTAGACTGAATGGAGCAGTGGTAGAAGAGAATGGGACGTGAGTCTCAAGGGTGGGGAATCATGGGAGCTAGGCTCAGTCTCCACCCAAGAACAGGCTAAAAGTGAGGGGCCCCATTCAGTTTCTTATAGTTCCATCCAAAGACATCAGCTAGTTACCTCCAAGTTCTAGCTGGCGTGTGGTGATCCACCTTTGTTTACTGAGTAATTTGGCTGATATCTGGTGCCACCAGCTACCGGGGAGGTTCTTTATTAAACTTCCCTATCGGTGCTCTCTTCTATATTGGGGAGGGGGTCCCACATATTTATTATCATTTGTTTATGGTCACGCACAGGTCTGTTTACCATCCTATACCACAACAACTGTCAGCCCAATAAAAATGGTGCTAGTTATAGCAAATCAATACATGTATTTTCATTACATTACGCTCTTTGGTTGATGGCTATCCCTGCAGCCACCTAGGATGGTCTAGTAGTAATATAACTAATACGAGTCAAACAGCAACATTTCTTGGGATTGGAAAATATGGTACACACAAGCATCAATATTACACTCATAAGGGGCAACTAGGTGACTCGGTGGATAGAGTGCCAGGCCTGGACATGGGAGGTCCTGGGTTCAAATCTGTATTCAGACATTTCCTAGATGTGTGACTGGCTAAGTTATTTAATCCCGGATGCCTAGCCCTTGGCTCTTCTGCCTTGGAACCAACGGTATCATTTTCAAGACCAAAAGTAAAGGTTTAAAAAATGTAACACTTAGCATTAAAATATATTTTAAAAAATTTGAATTTAAACTTTTTTCACATTTCATTTAAATTTTTAAAAAATGTTCAGTTTAAAAACCAGCAACAAAAAAATCAATTAAATAAACAAAAGTAAAAAAAATACATGAAACCTCTACTTTTAAATTTTGTTTTAAGATGTGTGAGTTATATCCTTTGTTTTTGGCTTCCATTCAGATTTTTGATACCCTTTTCTCTTAGTTTTGTGGCTGTTCTTTTTTTTTTTTAAATATAATCAGTAGTGTGTCTTATTCTTGTCTCATTCCTTATTTTCTTTGTATTCTCAATATTTGTCACGTCTTATACCATAATACAAACCATTATAGTGACCTGCCGGCATATATTTAGTCATTTCCCCCATTCATATTTTATTATTATGGTCTTTATTATTGGTTTTTACATTTGTTCCATGGTTTCTCATGGCAAATACTCTACTGTTAATTGGCACTGCCATTGACTGAATGGGGCAGGGGTAGGACGGAATGGGACGAGTCTCAAGGGTGGGGAACAAAGGAGCTAGGCTCAGGCTCCACCCATGAACAGACTAAAGTCAAGGGGTCCCATTCAGTTTCTTATAGTTTCCGCTAAGGACATTATTCTAGTTACCTCCAAGTTCTGACTAGTAGGTGGTGACCCAACTTTGTTTATTAATTTAGCTGATATGACAGAGGCAACTGGTAAGGTTCTTTATTAAGCAAATTTCCCTATTGGTGGCCTCTCCTATATTGGGGTCACACATATTTGCAACACATAAAGTCAGGAGCATAATAGGAAAGAACATGTTACAAGACAAAGTTCTTCACGTCTTCACCACTCAAGGTAATTCTCTAGGATTTTCTGTCTGGTGAGTACTAATACGTCCTTCACCATCCTCAGGCCAGGCATGGCTAGAGTCTTGGCCCCGCACCACCTCTCAATGAAGTTTAAGCAAATAGCTGGTGTATCTCGGTGAGGGGTTTTCTTGTGTCTCTGGCAAGTCGAGAGGCTGTAATCTCTCTCTGTGAAATAGAGTATCTAAATAGGTATACAGGTTCTGCTTTCACACCAGCAATGTCCCATGTCCTTGTACATTCTGCTTTCATGACAGTCATTTACAGGAACAAGTGAATATCAACCAACCAGAGGACAACAAAGTCATTCTGGGTTTCGAAGGGCTGCAAGAAGACTCTGCAAAGTACCACATGCGCATCTGATGAGAAATGCAATAGTAAGATCAGGAAGGTACCAATGATGGAATCACAGCACTTGCACATCTGTTAAAAAAAGAAAAAGAACTTGGCAAATCTCCATAGGTAACTTGTCTGTAAGGGACCTGAAACCATCTCCCAGGCCCATCTGTGATGGAGGCACTATTCTATTTCTCCACCCCAGTGGTCTCCACTAGAACCGTGTTCACATTTCATCCTATTCGGGCTTCTTTACTCCACCCTATTCTGACTCTTTCTTTGAAAATTTGTGGCTTCTTTTCCAAATCAAGAGGAGCTGGAATCATTTTAAACTCTATTGATGCAGGGTGAAATTTCCTTGACCTACTATTTGACCAGCTCTTCATTTTTCTAATAACTGCTTTCTAGTCAGAAACCTTTGCATTCTCTGAGGATTTTTGTGTTAAGTAGCTTTCTAACTTTCCTGCAGTCTGTGGAATATAAGATAGGTGGGAATCCCACAAAATCATTTAGGTAATACAAAAATTAATCCCATTAGGAACAAACCACTAACCTGATCTCCTAGGGCTTGCTCCTAGTAAACATGTCTCAAAAGGGTGCTAACAGGTTCCTTCTCGCTGCCTGGTTTCCCCGTGATGACGAAAATGACATCGATGACAAAGATGATGTTGAATGACGAGTTGGTTGGTTGGCCATCAAGTCTACAAGTCCCTATCAGTCAATCAGCAGCGTCAAACAGACAGGAGTGGGTGCTTGAGGTTCAGGTGTGAGGAACACAGGCACAATGCTCTGTTGTCAACTCAAGAGCAGACCAAAGACTGGGATGGCCAGTGGGGTTCTTATAGCTCCAAGCTGGTTACAGTCACATTAAGTTTGGTAATCAGGGAACTAATTGATTTACCAATTGATTTCATTAATATCTCTAGATATAAGCTAATGGTGAAGATGCTTGTTAAATTTTTCCACAGGTGGACTATCATATATGGCAATCCTGTACCTTTATCAGTTCTTTAATGAAAGCATTTTTTTCGAAAATGCTAGAATACAGTTCAATAGAAATAAATAGGCAAAAACTCCAAATGGGTACCTGACACAAGGAGCTGGAAGGTGTCTTCTAACCTGAGGGGGCCCAGGTTAGGAAAAGGTGTCCAGGTGACATCCAGCTACTTGAAGCAGATATTGTTTACCAATCTGTATTCTCCACAATAACTTCCTTTAAGATTGAAAAATGAGGTATGAGAAATAAGCATCAGAATACTTCAACACAAAACAATGTCCTGAAAAAAAAATGTCCCAAGCAACAAATTTGTTTCTCATTGTGCCTGGTGTATCCTGCCTGGGTGCCCAGTTTCAGCTCTCTTTCAGTGTTCACAGATGTCTATGTCTTTTATTTCCAGCTGCCAATTGCCAAAACTGGCAATTTTTAAAAATTTTCTGGCTCTCTTGTGTTTTCTAAATCTTTAAAGAAGAGTCTTAATTGTTTCTTCAAATTAGGGAGACTTTTTATACTACAATTCAAGCACATTGAAAAAAGGGAAAAAACCCACCACGTTGAAACAAAGAAAAAACAAACAAAAAAACAAACAAAAGAACAAAAGAACAAAAGAACAAAAACAAAAACAAAACAAAAAACAAACAAAAAAACAAAAACAAAAACAAAAACCACCACACTGAGTAAACAGCATGATGGCACTAAATTCAAATTTTAATTTTCTGGCTCAACGGCTTGAGAAGACTGGGTTTCCATGTCTCCTTCAGGATCTTGAATTTGGAGTATTTCAACTAGAGGATCTGAAGAAAGAGAGCTCGTATACTGGGAAGTAAACAGGATCAATTGAAGGTGTTGCTGCGAATGCGCTATCTTGAAGATCATGTCCATGGCCATTTCTTGTTGGTCTTTGTCCATGTAGGCATCAAATATATCCAGGCATCTGAAAGGAGACTCTGTGATGGACCATAAAGTAAGAATCAATAGAAAGTTGGAAAAAGAGCGTCTATTTCCAGAGAATCCTTGCAGATCACTGAAAGCAGCTTCATTTTCCTCACCAGGTTGGCCTTCAATAAAAAGGGTCTCATTCTCATGATCAAAACGCATTTTTCCACAATAGGACCACTGAGATAGTAGGGTGTGAAAGTACAACTTGCACTGTAAAGAAAGACTCCGTCGACGTTTATTGTATACAACATATTTCTGTGTCACCATTTCATGTGATGTTTTAAAAAGTACCTTCAGGGCCTTCAGTTTTTCACTGAGATTCATATATTTCCTTTTAACCTCTTCATATTGCTTCTTTAATTCTTCTCGGTTTCCATGAGTGTAGTTTTCGGTTTGTATGATATGTTTTAACTCATCGATTTCTTTGTCGAGGACTTTCGAAGCTCTTGGAATTTCTATACGCTCAGGGCAGATGTATTTGGCCAGAGCGGTCTCTCTCTTCAGCTCTCTCTCTTTCATGTCCACCTCTTTTTTTTTCTCTCCGAGAGAATTCAAATGATGTTTGAGGCAGTCTTCACAGTGTAGTACAGATTCCTGTTGGGAGTTCATTTCTAATGTCACTTGGTTTTGTTCTTTCATGAGGGATTTTACAAAATCTGAAACTTGATTGCATTTCAACTTAAAATCTCCCTTTTTTTGTTCAGCTTCCATTTTCAGTTTCCCTAAAGTGTCCATCTCTTCCCTTTGAGCTTTCATCTTTTCCTCAACCGTTTTCATCTTTTCTTTCATTTCACGAGCTTCCTTTTCCAGCATTAAGAGAGCTGAATAGTTTTCCTTTTCCCTCTCAAGGTCTCTTATTTCTCTAGTGGCATTTGTTATTTGACCCCTTGTTTCTTTTAAATGTTGATAATAACTATCCATAGTTTCTTGATTTGTCTTCATATCTGTTGCAAGTATACGCACATGTTGCTCCATTGCTGACAATTGTGCCACTTTATTTTCCACTTCTTTCTCCAAATAACTGATGTGGGTTTCCGCACAGCCCAAATAAGTAGGTCTGGATATTTCACAAATAGAAGAGCATCCTTCGAATACTTCATCGCCACACTCAGTTATAACCCTGCTACAGTTCTTGGGGAGCCCCTGAGTATCCATCAGCTCCACGGCTAGAGAATCACTTTTCGCAAGCAGCACCGATTCGATGTTCCTCATGTCAATCAAAGCATTGGCCACCACTGCATTTTCTATTTCCAAAGCTTCCAGAACCGTTGGAAATTCTGGGTGGGAAGCATTTCTGCCTGACGTATCGTACAGCTCGCACTCAAAGGTGGACACGATGATGCCCGGTTGGGGAGAGTCCGGTGGATAAACTCTCTTCATCAGCTCGCGAAGGGTTCGCTCATCATTGTGGTTGTCACAAAAAAAGTTAAGGAGGAGGTCCTTTAAGCAACATTCAACAGCCAAAGCATATTCAGGGTTGAGGAGATGAATACAAGCTCCTAGTGGGCCTAGAGGTTTGTGAATAAAGAGCCTTTGTCTGCAGGCGTTATCTATGGCTTCAACAAGGGCTGACACCTGAGGGCCAAATCGTTTTATTGGGTCAGTTTTCGAATCTTGCCATTGGGTTATCCGGCATTGCTCCTCACTCAGTATCTGCCGTATCTGTGCTTCTTCTTTCCTAATTCGACAATATTCTTCCTCATCTTTTTCTCTAACTCTGTGAAGAGTTATTATTCTTTGAATGAGGGAATCTTCTTGAGTTTTACTGTCCTTTAACTTTTCCTTCAACGCAGCTAACTTTCTCTCCTTTTCCAACATTGCTTGGTGCAGTCTCTCTTTCATGTCTTTGATGTTGCCGTGAAGCTTGCGTACCATTTCATCCAATCGACTCAGATCGTTTTGGAAAGAATTATGGGAGGCCTCGGCTTGAATATAGGCCTTGCCCAGTCTCTCGACCTCCTCGTTTGCCTTAATGCACTTGGGCTCTAGTTCTGTGACCTCTTCGTTTAACTGTTGCACTTTCTCATTAATGGCCTTTTGTTTCATTTCGACTGCCTCGAATTTGGTTTTTGCGGCCTCCAGTCTCTGATTCAAGAGTTCAGTGTGTTGGTCTCCGACGCTTACGTCGCCCGTTATGTCATCAAGATCTCTTTCGGTTTCGATCACCAAGGCCCAAGCCATTTCGTGTTTCAAGTCCTCTAATTTATCCTTCAGGACAATTGTCCTCTTAAATTTCTCCTCTATGCCCATGTACTGCCGCCTGAGTTTCTCGAGCTGCCCTTTACCTTGCTCCATCTCCTGATGCCTTCTGGTTTTTCTTTCCAAAGATTCGGAATATTCTCCTCGCATCTGATCAAGCTCAGATGCTTTGAGGAACAATTTGTATCTGTCACAGCTTTGCCTGCTTTGCAATAACTGCTTCCCCGAATCTTCCCCTATGATGGTCACTGGATTGTCCACCTGTATCTTAAAATGCTCGAGAATAGTGGCCAGCTCTTCTTCCTCAGAAGAAACCAGGTTTCCTTCTGGGTTCTTTAGTTCACAACTTGTACTGCCATCTTTATCGATGTGTCGCTGTACAATTACGGAATCTCCGTAAAGGGCAGATTTAAAAGAGCGGTCCCCTTGGTTCTTTAAGGTGATGGAGATGCTGGCTGAAGCCTCGCCATCTTTCACAAAATCTTTCAAAGGCACGTCTGTTGATTTTCCACTGAGGCCCACTGCAAGTGCTGTCAGCAATGCACTCTTGCCAGGGGACCCCACCACGATAGTGACACGGGAGCCAAATTTCACAGGGCCCAGCGTGGCATGGCTCATAAAATTCTGCAGCTGGATACTCTCAATGATGCCACTCCCCCCTGAACCTGCTGGAGGAGAAGCAGGAGGAGGAGGAGCAGCAGCAGCAGCAGCAGCAGCTGCTGCAGCAGCAGCACCACCACCACCACCACCAGCGGCAGCAGCAGCTGCTGCGGCAGCACCAGCGGCAGCAGCGGCAGCAGCAGCGGCAGCAGCGGCAGCAGCAGCAGCAACACCACTTGTATGAGGCTCACTCTGGGAAAGGGTGCTCTTCTTGTCACGTTTTGAAACACTCTCTGCCCTTGGCCCTTCAGCTTCCTGCTCCTCCCTAGCTTGGAGGTCAGGCTCCTCTTCTATCTGCGCCATCGGTTCACGGATAGCGGAAGCCCCCCTGGGTGGGAGGCCCCTTCTCATCCTGCCTCCCCTTCTTCCTTCTCCAGCCCCACGCCTCATCTCTAAAAGGTTCTATCTGGGTGCCCCCAGACAGCCCTGAAGGTCTCCTGCTCTAGACCAGCAGAGAGCTGGCTTCAAAGGACCCAGAGATCACCAAGGGCCAGCAACCATCCCCAGAGTTCCGTTCCCCTACAGGTTCCCACAGACCTCCACACTATGACTACCAGAATCCAGAGCTCCGCCCTACCACCCCCACCGCAGGGCCTGCTGGGTTGTCCTCCTCCTCACCACTCAGTCCGAGACTGCCCTCAGCAATGAGGCTCAGACTCAAAATGGCGGCAGCCTCGCTCACACGGCCTCCTCCACAAAGTGATGATCTGTGGCGGCCTGGCCCGACCCAGCCCTAGCCCGCTCTTAGAGCCCTGCCCGGGACAAAGCGAAAACCGGTGGCCACCTCTCCCCAGCCCTGCCCTCAGAGGTCTCCCCCACAGACAAAATCTGCCTCAATTTAGCCACGGCCCCGCCCTCACAGGCCTCCTACGCCACAAAGGGAAAACCTGTGACAATTTTGCGTGGCCCCGCCCTCACAGGCCTCGCTCACAAAGCGAAATTCTGTGACAACTTAGCCCCGCCCCACCCTCGCAGGCCTCCCCCACAAAGCGGGAAAAACTCTTCCACAACCTTGTCCGAGTTCTGCCCTCACGGGCCTCCCCGTCAAGGCAAAAATCTGTGGTAACCTCAGCCCCACAGGCTTCCTCTGCCTCCCCCCTGTCTCCCCCCCCCCTCCGGGAGGGCCCAAATCTGTGGCAGCCCCGCCTCGCGGGCCTCCTCTGCCTCCCCCACCCCCAACAAGGCCCAAATCGGTGGTAGTCGCCCCTATAGGCCTCCTCTATCTCCCCGACCTCCCCGCCTCAGCTGAGTCGACCTCACCACTCGGCCAGAGACCACCCGCAGCGACAAGGACCAGACCCAAATCTGCGGTAGCCACC
>NC_058136.1:70488168-70498617 GCF_016433145.1 Gracilinanus agilis | reverse complement strand
CGTGCAGCTCTCAGCAGTGGGGGGTGGGGGGAGGTGGGCTTCGTAGCCCAGGCTCAGCTCTGTTCGGCTGCAGCTCCCCCTGTGGCTGAGAATGGTTACTGCACAGGAGACAGATGCGGGACGGGGGGTGGGGGGGCGCCCAAAGCTCAGCCCAGGCTCTCAGCTGCCTGAACCTGGGACTCACGTGGGCAGGAAGCACAAAGCGCGGACCTGGTGTGACCTTTGCCCTTGCTCCCCACCTTCCGGGTCTCTGAGCTGTTACAATCCCCACGGGATGGTGGGCCACGTGAGGTTCTGGAGACGTGGCCAGGGAGACTCCCGGGCAGATTCCAGGCTTTAGGCTCAGAACAAGGACTGAACCAGCTGGTTGGGGGCTCCCTCAACAGTAAGCAATAGACAGGCAGAGTTTTCTCTGAGGTAGGGTGCTGGTTGGCTGGGGGAGGGATGTAGGGAAGGGATGTGGGCTTGTAGTTTGAGTGGGACTCTAGGTTTGGATGGGATGGAGGGCTAAAAGAGACCTCAGAGGAAAAGTGAAGTCAAGAGTAAGGCAGGGGCTTGGCCAAGGGTCCCCAGACAGTAAGAGGCAGAAGAGGGCCTGTGAGCCCAGCTCTCTCTCTTGCCTGCCAGGGTAGCTGCCTTTCATCTCTTGGGCTCTGCCTCCTCTGAGAGCCAAGCTAAAGTGGCCCAAGTGCCCTGCAAGGTATTCTACCAGAGCTGGTGGAGAAATTTACCAGAGCTAAGGATTCAGACTTGAACTTTGGGCCTAAGGGAGGGACCAAACCATCCCCTGGCCTTTGGGTCAAAGTGAGATGGACACCCAGCCAGAGAAGTCTGAGCAAAATCCCATGCCTTCCTTGAATGGAATTCCTCCACTTGTGAAAGTTGAATGACTCAAAACTGACTCAATTTGGGCTCTCCTTGAACATATTCCTGAGACTTGTAGGGAGCAGGCTAGGCAATGTCCTCTTCTCCTGCCCTCAGAGAATTCTCTCTCTGGGAGGAGGATTGCTATGTGTGGGAAGGAGGGCCTTTGACATTCCAGATGGGGCAGAGGTGGTCAAGAGTTGGCCAAAGGAGAGCCTTGGCATCCATGGAGGGTGGGGGCTGATTGATAGCATTTAATTGGTGAGAAGGAAGGAGATGATGGACAGAATAGAAGTGGGAGATTGTAAGCTGTACAAAAGGTCCTGCTTGGGCTGCATAATGGGGGGGATTCAGGGTGGGATATAGGAAGCCTTCCAAATAACAAGCTCTTGGCCAGAGCTCACTGTTTTTTCCTGTCCCTCCTTAGACTAGTCTGGGAGGTTCTACCAATTAGAGGGAGAGAGCTTCTCCCCCAGCCTGCAAAGATCAGCCTCATGGATACCTCTCAGTGACATTGTCTCTCTGCTTCCAAAATGACTGAAGAGGAAGAGCATCAGGCCAGAAGCAGGAGCCCAATTCAGTGTAACATTGGGACTCAGAGTATAGGGAACAACTTTCCCAGGAGAGCAATAAAGACTTCATCACCAAGCCCAAATTGATTCCAGCAAACAATTCTGTTAATAGAAATCTAAGGGAATGCACAACACAAAAAGGAGTGGGCACAATTTAACCCCCCACCCTGGTCTGATCTCTTCCAGCTCATACCCAGGGATGCCACAAGGGATGGGATGGAAAATGGGCCACATTCAAAGAGAAACTCATGGAAAATCACACACTCACAGACAAACTCCTGTACCCATAAATACAATCATTTCCTAAAGAATTTTTCATCCATATCCATTTGGAATAAGGAGGAGGCAATAGTAGGGGCTCCAGAAAGACCTTGAGAAACACCTACTGACTTAGGAAGGGAAGACTTTTAGGGTAGCCAAAGGAAAAACGGGTTGAGCATATTCATTCTTATGGAAAGTCACATGGAAAAAAAGATCATGGAAAGTTCAAACATCTCCCAGCTGAGGATCCCTGCCTTCTCTGATTATTTAAACTGGAAAGAATTCTCCATTTCCTGTCTCCATCCATAATCAGATATTGATACGTTCTCCTTATACATTCCTATTACGAATTCTCTCCACTCCTTTCCTATTCATATGTGAGCAAGCAGATTTCCTGTCTATACATGGATGAATCTTTCTGACTTGACCTATACCGTCTCTATATGCCCATATACCTGGAACAATCAGGTATTCTGTGTCTGGACACATGGTATTCTACCCTGTGAGTCATATATGATGATTCAAGCATTCTCTGTGTTCAAATACATGAGGACACATGAACTCCTGTATAAGAACTGGATTAATGGGTGCTCATTCAATCTAGCTTCCTCTTCTTCTGAATATATTCAGACACTGTGTATTCCCATGGAGGAGGAATGACACACACTCTACACACAGTCATGGGAGTCTTTGTATATCCTATCTCAGGCAGAGGACCAAGAGGATTGTTTTATGCATTTAGGTAGCTGAGAGGAGAAATCCTGTATATACCTAGAGATAGAGAAAAAACGGGGAGAGAGAAAGAGAGAATACAAGCCTAACCAAATGTGGGGAGAGAGGGAATAAGGATGCATGACAACACACAAACACACATTAGACTAGATGGAGAATATGGGAGAATTCATATCCATAGCAACAGAGAGAATGATGGATGAGTTTGATGAGGCAATAAAAAGATTAAAGACAATAATTGAGGGGATAGAAAGAATATCTGAGAACTCCTGCAATGGAATGAAGGAAAGGAGGGCAGGACTTATCTTGGGCTGTGTTTATTGTTAGTTCTCATAAGTGGGAACCATGAAATAGTCTGTGTCCACAAAAGTTTCCTCTTGATCAGAATCTAGAGTCATAGGAATGAAAAGAACATAATGTTATATAAATGAAATGGGCCCAATCATTGTGTATAAAGGGTTATACAGCCAGTCACTGAGGCCTCCTGAGCAGGAAGGGAAGGGGGAAATGCAGAGAAGCCCCTTCCATGAATAGTGTGAGGACACAAAGTCCCCATTACAACATAATATACTGACTGGGTAATAAAGGGTGGGTAGTTGGGCAGAAGGATATTGGGATAGACAGCCCAGGGGCTCTGGCAATTCATCAGGGTCCTGTGGTCATCTCTCTCCTTGCCAGGATCCCTGGAGAGTAGAAGTAAGGGACCCCCCATCTCCCCTCCCCCTCCAGAGCCACTTACACCCCTAAGCACTAAGGGACCTCTTGTAGCACGATGGAGGTGGAGAGGAAAAGTAGTTCAGGAGGGAGAAGGGGAGAGGGGAAATGTCAACAAGAGTGTGGGTTTGAGAAGGGCATTAACTCCTGGCTGAGATGTGGCCAGCTGCCCAATGAGAAACAATGGAGACTAGTCTGGGGCAGGGTGGTTGGGAGAAGGTCCACTGGGAAACTGGGTCTGTGTTGCCTGGACTCATTTCCACTTGTCAACTTGTCCCATTAGGGCTGGGAATGGCTGTCTGAGAGGCCAGAGAAGCCAGGACTTGCCTAAGAACATCCTGAAGATCAGTTGACAGAAAAGTGATCAGGAAACGCAAACCACAGACTGCTGAATCCACTCCCAAGGGAGGGAAATGATCCCTGCTGGTCCCTCCAGAACCATGGCTTTCCATTCTGAGGTGAGACAGTCCCTGTAGGATGGGGGGCACCTGGGGCTCAAGAGAGGAAGGTCCAGAGAGACCCATGGGTTTTACTCCAGGCTTTAGGCATAGAATAAGGGCTGAACTAGCTGGATGGGGGCTGGTTCACCAAAAAGCAATAGACACAATTGCAGTGTTTTGGTGTTAGAGAAAGGAGGCTGTTTCACTGGGTGAAGGGAGCTGAGAAGGGATGTAGGAGAGGAGTCTTGAAGAGGCTTGTAGTTTTGAGTGGCCTGGAGGCTGGAAGATATCTCAGAGGTCATCTGGTACAACCTCCTCATTTGACAGAAAGGGCTAAGTGAAGTCAAGAAAAGGGGAGGGGTTTGGACAGGGTTACAGTAAAGCCAGGAAGGGCAAAAAGGTCTTGGGTCCAGGACTCTCTTCTCTGCCAAGCTAGCTGGCTTACATCTTGGCAACTACCTCTTCTGAGAGGCAAGATTCATGGGCTCAAGTTCCCTGGGGAGGGTCCCTCAGAAGCAGGTGAAGAAATTCCACATAGAGCCAGGAAGTCTGAGAGTCTTCAGGCATGGAGAAGAGATCAAGTGAGGGGCCGGCCAAGCCCATGAGGGGCTTTGGATCAACCTGGAGTGGACACTTAGCAGGGGAAGGGCCTGCTGTCATTTAGGAAAGCACAAAATTGACTGTCCTGCTTTTTCATTCTGAACCCTCCTTGATTATTGTATTAGATTTAGAGGTAGAAGCCTAGGCAAGGTCCATCTTTCTGATCTCAGAGAATTACTCCTCTGGAGTCTCGGCTGCTGAAGGAGTTCTTGGGCATTAAGAACGGGGTAGCGATGGGCAAAGATGGGTACCATGGAGTGGCAGGGATCAAGATATACTTGGTAAACATGGACTGAGTGGCTTTGGGGCTTTCAGTAATCACATGGAAAGTGGAGACCATGGACTGAATAAAGGTGGGAATTATGATTTGTTTAATGAGACCTCCTTGGGGTGCAGAAGGGTCCTAGGGAAAAGCAGGGTGGTGAAAGAAGCCTGAAGTGATTAGAATTGAGTCTTTGAGACCTGTTTATATCTCTAGGTGAAAGTGTCTGATAGCAAACTGGATGGAGATTCAGAAAAGAAAAATGAGGAGCAGGGAGACAGCATAAGCAGTACCATAATGGATATAGATAGCACAATTTCCAGTGGACGTTCCACTCCTGCGGTGATGAATGGACAAGGAAGCACTACTTCTTCAAGCAAAAACATTGCCTATAACTGTTGTTGGGACCAGTGCCAGACTTGCTTCAACTCTAGTCCAGATCTGGCAGATCACATTCGTTCCATACATGTAGATGGTCAGCGAGAAGGGGTGTTTGTTTGCCTATGGAAGGGTTGTAAAGTATATAACACTCCTTCAACCAGTCCGAGTTGGTTACAAAGACATATGCTGACACACAGTGGAGCCAAACCTTTCAAGTGTGTCGTTGGTGGTTGCAGTGCCAGCTTTGCATCTCAGGGAGGGCTAGCTCGCCATGTACCTACACACTTTAGTCAGAAGAATTCTTCCAAAGTTGCCAGCCAGCCAAAGGCCAAAGAGGAATCTCCTTCTAAAGCTGGAAAGAATAAGAGGAGGAAGTTAAAAAACAAAAGACAGCACGCTTTACCCCGACCCCATGACTTCTTTGATGCACAGACACTGGATGCAATCCGACATCGAGCCATATGCTTTAACCTCTCAGCCCATATAGAAAGTTTAGGAAAGGGACACAGTGTTGTTTTTCATAGTACTGTAATAGCCAAGAGAAAAGAAGATTCTGGAAAGATCAAACTGCTGCTTCATTGGATGCCAGAAGATATTTTGCCTGATGTGTGGGTTAATGAAAGTGAACAACATCAATTAAAAACAAAAGTAGTTCATTTATCAAAGCTACCCAAAGACACTGCCTTGCTTTTGGACCCAAACATATACAGAAATTCTAGTAAAAGAAGTACATGCAGTAGAATCCTGAAAGATCACTTCTGTTAAGTTCACATACTGAACAATGCCACAGAAGAGGTTGAAGAGGAAAAAATAATACATAAATAAATAAAGCAAACAAACAGGGTATACTCACAGTCTTAGTCACTGACAATGGGTTTAGGAATAAAGTTGCACATTAGAGTCAACCCCTTCCTTTTTCTCCTCCCTCCCCCACTACTTAGATAATATTCATGCTCAGTGTAAACGTTCTGTGAATGAAGTAGATGCTTCTGTGGAAAGTATTAATATATTACTGTATATCCACATTTTCATGGAATGGTACAGTGGGAGACCGAGCAACCACTCTTCTGGCAACTTAGTGGAACAACTTCTTAAAAGCTTTGAATGTCTGCTGCTTTAAGCTGCTTTTCTTTAGTGATTCTAGTAGTTTATATTTGAAAAAAATTATTACAATTTGTGTCTTTAACAAATTTGGAAAGTACTCTAAGAATACATTTTTCTCTGCAGCATTCATTGATTTAAAACTCGAGATATTAAAGACAATGAAAATTACCAGGAGATCATTTCAATTTTCAGTTATGATTAATAGATGTGATTGGTTGCCATTTGTGTTCTTTTGCAGACAGAACTCTGATAAGAAAAGGATTCAATTCGTTTTTAAGCAAACAGTGAACATCATTTGCAATCAACCAAATATTCCATCTATCGAATTAGGGCTGTTAAAAGTTAACTGTTAGGGGGCAGCTGGGTAGCTCAGTGGAGTGAGAGTCAGGCCTAGAGACAGGAGGTCCTAGGTTCAAACCCGACCTCAGCCACTTCCCAGCTGTGTGACCCTGGGCAAGTCACTTGACCCCCATTGCCCATCCTTACCAATCTTCCACCTGTGAGACAATGCACCGAAGTACAAGGGTTTAAAAAAAAAAAGTTAACTGTTAAAAGAGCGTTGCAGTATGTGTGGTGACTCCCTTTTCAGGCTTAGGACTTTCTCATGGAGTACAGTATGTTAAATATTTACTTATATAAAATGAATCTGTTAACGGTTTTTGAAAAATCTCTTTTCAAAAATTTTGAATACTCTTGGTTGATTTCATTTTAAGACCAATTTTTTTCCCCATGGGAAAAGCAATTGATTTTTCTTTTGATGTGAGAAATTGCATTTTTTTTACTTATCTGGAAATTGAATTCTTTATGCACCAAAGTTGGTTTGGGAAAGAAAATGAAATCACTTTCTTGCTTATTAATAAGCAAGAAGCCATATTGATTTTTTTAACTTAAAATAGAAAACTGTGTAACTTGTTAGTCTTGTATGGAGACAAAAATGTTGCAAAGAGATAATAGAACATTGCTTCAAAGAAATTTAGCAGATTTGTAATATATTTTTATATTATGAAATGTACTGTAGATGTTTTTCTAGAGGCATGAAAGTTAAATGTATATATTATGGTAGAAATGATATTGAAGGATATTGTAATTCACTAGTGCTGCCAGAAGAATTGTTAATAAAGCACCTTCCTTAACAATAAATGTCTTTTGGAGACTTAAGGGACTATATACTACTGTTAATATCTGTTGTAAGAATGAAATACATTGAACATCCTTCCAGAAGTCTTTGAGGGATGAACAGTAACCATAATAGAATTATGGCACTCATTTCTGACAGTGACCATGAAATCAATTATTTCCTTACTGTTGGAAGGACCTATTGTAAAGTATGTGATAATATGAAATCAAACTGCATAAAATCCTCCTAATTGAGGAGTTTTCACTTTACTACAGTAAATATAAAAACCAGCAGTTTCTACACTAAAATTTTTAAACAAGAGACATATTTATTAATTAACCCTTTGGCTCCAAGATGAGAATTTTCATGGTACACAGTGCATTTTGCATTTACCTAATTAAAATAATTTTTTTAAATCAACGTGAGAGGCCTTCTTGGTTCCAGTGGGTTAAAAAAGCTCTAGAAATAATGAGTCATGAAATTAAATGAAGTGCAATTACACCACTACTAATATAAGACATTCCGGAAAGGTTGTTTAATAAAAAATATTATACACATGCTCTGTAGCAATGTGACATTTCTTTTGCATTTTTCTTTTGGTTTCTTTTATTTTGTTGGAGCACTTCATCTACGGCTTTATTCTGTACCTGTAAAGTAACCTGCAATCTCCATTGTTATCTTAAATTTGTTATGAAATTGCCAATAATCAGATATGTAATTTGTATCTGTATTTTTATTTTATTGCTTCATGTCCTTTTAAGTCATTCATAATTGACAGGTGATTGTAGCCCTTGGCTAAGTATTTTTTCTAATAAAACAAAGCAAATCAAAAAAAGAAAGAAGCCTGAATTAATAGCCCCTAGATCAGGGTATGTGTGCCACTTCCATTGACTCATTGAGCAGGTCTGTGGGGCTCTCCCAAAAAGGAAGAGGGGATTTGACCCATATTGAAGAGATCGGCTCAAGGACATCTCTCACTAACATTGTCTCCCTGACTCCAAAAAAGTTGAAGGGGTAAAGATGAGGCCAGGAGCAGTAGCCCAGTCTAATTTGTAAGTACAAATGGGACCAGGAATATGAGGACAACTTCCCTAGGAGGGCTATAAGCATTTCATCAACAAGCCCAAAATTTACTCCATCAGTTACTGCAGTAAATAAAAATCTTAACAGAAAACCCAACACAAAAAAATGAATGTGGGGTCTACAGAAATCCCCACTGCAGTCTGACCTCAATGATCCATCCAACAAGGGATGGGAGAGAAGGCAAGAGACAAACACAAATATTTCCACTGGCCCAGAGGTAGATATAGGCTTTTACACAAGATACACATATATTCCTGTACCCCTAAATTCAATCATTTCAAAAAGAATTTTCATCAATATCCTTCAGGAATCATGGAGAGAAGACTAAACGGGAGTGTCAAAAGGACCTTCACAAAGATCTGCCTGAGTTAGGAGGAGGGATGAGGAAGCCAAAGGGGAGAGGAGTTGAGCATGCTGATTCCTGTGGAAAATCCCAAGGAAGAGGTAAGTGGAAGACTGATAATATCATGCCCTAGAGTAGGATCCCTGTCTTTTCTGGTTATTTAGAAATGGAGGAGCCCTCAGTCATTCTCTCTTCACCCATATATTCAGGTATTGCTGTGTTCTTTTTATGGATTCATATTAGGAATTCTCCTCTATACCCCCCAGGGTCCAGAATTCAGCCCTGACCAGTCCTTTCGAGGCATTAATGACTCCCTTGTGAGCTATGGAGCCCATTGGTATGAAAACTCCTGTATTTGTGGTGTAGAGATTCACTGTATTCTTCCTTGGAAACACCATATGATTATTTGAGTGTTCTTCTTGTTCAAATATATGAGTCCTCCGGTAGCTTGTATCGATATGAGCCCTGCATTGGGAAGAGCTCATTCCATCTAGATTCCTCTTCCTGTGATCCACATATTCTCTCTTTTGTCCCCTATGTGAGGAATGAGAAATGTCTGTGGACACCAAGGGGAGTCTTCCAAAGCCCAGCCTAGGGAGAGAGGAAGATGAAGCTCCACCAGTTGATAAATCTATCTATCTATTTATGTATGAAGAGAAAATATTTGTAGATATATAAGAATAGAGAGAGAATCTGTGAGGGCCTAAAGATCGAGGAGGAGGAGAAGGTGAGGTCTCTGAGGACAGAGAAAGTGTAAGTCATGGAAATGAACTGACAGAACCAGCAGAAGTAATGCTGGAGAGGACTAAGGAGGGGGCAGCCTGAGGACCTAGAAACAAGTAAATCTTCTCTTTCCTCATACACAGGAGATGTCGTACATTCTCTGCATTTTCATACACACAAATGTTCTTTTATACAATATGTGAGCGACTCCAGAGTCATAGGAATGTAGAGAATAAATCATTATATAAATGAAATGGGCCCAATCATTCTGTATATAAGATGATATGGTGAAACATTGAAGCCTCTGGACAGAAAGGGAAGTGGGAGATGCAGAGATTCTCTGATGACACAAAGACCCCATTACATCATAATAATTTGACTGGGGGGCAGGGTTATAAGAGAGGGCAGAGGTGTAGGGATAGAGACAGTCCAGGTGTCCTGGCCATCCATCACGGTCCCTGTAGTCATCTCCCTACTTGCCAGGCTGCCTGGAAGGAACCATAAGTAAGCAGTCTCCATCTCCCCTCACCCTCCTGAACTAGCCCAAGAAGGGGAGGGTCTGCCTAGACTCATCTCTTCTTGTCTGCTCGTTCCCCTAGAGCTGCTAATGGATGTCTGAGAGGGGAGAGAGGTCTGGAAATTTACCCAAATGCCACCCTGAGGATCAATTGGCAGAAAAGTCACCAGGAAACACAAGCCACAGACTGCTGAATACATTCCCAAGGGAAAGAAAAGATTCCTTCTGGTCCATCCGGAACCATGGCTTTCCAATCTCAGGTGAGACAGTCCCTGTAGGATGGGGACATCTGTGGCTCAGGAGGAAGGTCCAGGGAGAACCAAGGGCTTTACACAAGGCTTTAGGCATAGAACTTGGGTTGAACTAGCAATTATGGTGGCAGAACCCCAAAGGAGTTCCACAAAGGGACTTTCAGATACAAACGCCTGAGGCAGAACAGGAGTCATGGCAACCCAAAGCAATGCAGGTTGGCAAATATTCCTTCCTATGGAAAGGGATGATGGCAGAGTCAGACGTCCCTCCTCCCAGGTGAGCTTCCCTTCTTTGCTTATTGAGACCTGAATGAATTCTCCCCCATGTCCCCCCACAGCCATAGACTGCAATGTGAGAGGAGGGTCTCTGTAGATATTTGCATTCTGAATTCTCTTCTGCATTCCCCTGCTATTCAGATCTGAGCACTGGGGCTTCCCCTCTAGAGGGATTCGGGAATCCTTATAAGGCCCCCTTACATCTCTCT
>NC_058136.1:70463496-70488015 GCF_016433145.1 Gracilinanus agilis | reverse complement strand
AAAGTGAAGTCAAGAGTAAGGCAGGGGCTTGGCCAAGGGTCCCCAGACAGTAAGAGGCAGAAGAGGGCCTGTGAGCCCAGCTTTCTCTCTTGCCTGCCAGGATAGCTGCTTTTCATCTCTTGGGCTCTGCCTCCTCTGAGAGCCAAGCTAAAGTGGCCCAAGTGCCCTGCAAGATGCTCCACTAAAGCTGATGGAGAAATTTCCCAAAGAGGTAGAAATGCTGGGAGGCTTCACACTTGAACCTGGGCCTAAGAGGGGGGCCAAACAATCCCCTGACCTTTGGGTCAAAATGAGATGGACACCCAACAAGAGAAGTCTGAGCAAAATCCCATGCCTTCCCTGAATGGATTTCCTCCACTTGTGAAAGTTGAATGACTCAAAACTGACTCCATTTGGGCTCTCCTTAAACATATTCCTGAGACTTGTAGGGAGCAGGCTAGGCAATGTCCTCTTCTCCTGCCCTCTGAGAATTCTCTCTCTGGGAGGAGGATTGCTATGTGTGGGAAGGAGGGCCTTTGACATTCCAAATGGGGCAGAGGTGGTCAAGAGTTGGCCAAAGGATTGGAGAGCCTTGGAGTGTATGGAGGGTGGGGGCAGATTGACAGTTAAGCTTTCATTGGTGAGAAGGAAGGAGGAGATGATGGACAGAATAGAAGTGGGAGATTGTAAGCTGTACAAAAGGTCCTGCTTGGGCTACAGAATGGAGGCGGGGAGCTTCAGGGTGGGATGGGAAGCCTTCCAAATAACTAACTCTTCACCACAGCTCATTGTGTCCTTTCCTGTCCCACCTTAGACTAGTCTGTGAAAGTTGAATGACTCAAAACTGACTCCATTTGGGCTCTCCTTAAACATATTCTACCAACCAGAGGGAGAGAGCTTCTCCTCTAACCTGCAAAGATCAGCCTCATGGATACCTCTCAGTGACATTGTCTCTCTGCTACCAAAAAGACTGAAGAGGAAGAGCATCAGGCCAGAAGCAGGAGCCCAATTCAGTGTAACATTGGGACTCAGAGTATAGGGAACAACTTTCCCAGGAGGGCAATAAATACTTCATCACCAAGCCCAAATTGATTCCAGCAAACAATTCTGTTAATAGAAATCTAAGGGAATGCCCAACACAAAAAGGAGTGGGCACAATTTAACCCCCCCCCCCCGGTCTGATCTCTTCCAGCTGATAACCAGTGATGCCACAAGGGATAAGATGGAAAATGGGCCACATTAACAGAGAGACTCATAGAAAGACACACAGTCCCACAGATTCCACACAAACTCCTGAACCCATAAATACAATCATTTCCTAAAGAATTTTGCATCCATATCCATTCGTAATAATGGGGAGGAGGAAATAGCAGGGGTTCCAGAAGAACCTTGAGTAACACCTTTCTGACTTAAGAAAGATTTTTAGGGTAGCCAAAGGAAAAACAGGTTGAGAATATTCATTCTTATGTAAAATCGCAGGGAAAAAAGATATGGAAGTTTCAAACCATCTCCCAGCTGAGGATCCCTGCCTTCTCTGGTTATTTAAACTGGAATGGGCCCTCCATTTTCTATCTCCATCCATATATTCAGATATTGATACATTGCCCTTATACATTCCTATTATGAATTCTCCTCTCCACTCCTTTGCTCTTATGTGAGCATGTGGATTTCTGTCTATACATGGATGAATCTATTTGACTTGGCAGATACTCCCTATATATGTCCATGTGCCATGAACAATAATCATGTGTTCTGTGTTTAGACATGGTATTCTCCCTTTTGAGTCATATGTATGATGATTCAAGTATTCTGTGTTCCCATACATGAGAACATTGTGGACTCCTGTATAAGAATTTGATTAATTGGGATGCATTCAATCTAGCTTCCTCTTCCTCTGAGTATATTCAGGCTCTCCGTCTATTTCCATAAAGGAGGAATGACACACACTCTCTGCCCACAGCCATCGAGCTTTCATATATCCTATCAGGCAGAGGAGCAACAGGATTGTTTTAAGCATTTTCATAGCTGAGAGGAGAAATCTTGTATGTACTGAGAGACAGACAGACAGACAGACAGACAGACAGACAGAGAAAGAGAGAATATCAGCCTACACAAAGGAGAGATGTAATAAGGATGCAGACACACACAAATAAACATTAGACTAGAGGAAGAATGTATCATTTCATATCCATAGCAACAGAGAGAATGATGGATGAGGTTGATGGAGCAATAGAAAGAGTAAAAATAAATGAGGGGAAAGAAAGAATATTTGAGAAATCCTGACTTATTGGTTTTCATATATGGGAAACTAAACATTCTGTGTCCACAAAAATATCCTCTACATCAGTATCTGGAGACATAGGAATGAAGAGAATATGTTGATATATAAATAAATGAGTCTGATCTTTGTGTATGTAGGGTTATACAATCACTGAGGCTTCCTGAGCAGGAAAGGAAGGGGGAAATGTAGAAAAGCCCCTGCCATGAATAGTGTGAGGACCCAAAGACTCCATTACGTCATAATATGCTGAATACAAGGGGTTATAAAGAGAGTGTGGGCCAAAAAGATATTGAAAAAGACAGCCCAGCAGCTCTGGCAATCTGTCATGGTCCTGTGGTCATCTCTCAACTTGGCAAGCCTCCCTGAAGAGCAGAATTAAGGGACTCCCGAATCTTCCCTCTCCCTCCAGATCCATCCTGCCCCTAAGCACCTAGGGGCCTCTTGTAGCACTATGGAGGGGGAGGGGAAAAGAATTTGGAGAGGAGAGAGGGGAAATAGCGGCTGACAGTGTGAGTTTGAGAGGAGCACTAACTCCTGGCAGAGAATTGAGTGGGATGCCCAGTGAGAAAAAATGGAGACAAGACTGGGGCAGGGTGGTTGTGAGAAGTACCACTGCGTGACCATAGTGAGGGCTAACAACACTTTCCACCAGGTCTCATAAGGGGATGGGGTCTGTCTAGCCTGGACTCATCTCCACTTGTCTGCTTGTCCCCTGAGGGCTGGAAATGGCTGTCTGAGAGACAGAAGTCAGGATTTGCCTAAGAACATCCTGAGTACCAGTTGACAGAAAAGTGGTCAGGAAACCCAAGCCACAGACTGCTGAATCCACTCCCAAGGGAAAAAAATGATCCCTGCTGCTCCCTCCAAAACCATGGCTTTCCATTCTGAGGTAAGACAGTCCCTGTAGGATGGGGGCACCTGTGGCTCAGGAGAGGAAGGGCTTTACTTCAGGCTTTAAGCATAGAGCATGGGCTGAACTAGCTGGATGGAGGCTGGCCCACAAAAAGCATTAGAGTGGCAATGTTTTTGTCATAGAGGAAGGAGGCTATTTGACTGGGTGAAGGGAGCTGGGAAGGGATGTAGGAGAGGAGTCCAAAGGGGCTGACTGGTTTGTGTGGCCTGGAGGCTGAAAGAGATCTGCGAGGCCATCTTGTCCAGCCTCCTCATTTGACAGGAAGGGCTAAGTGAAGTCAAAAGGAGAAGGGTTTGGCCAAGGTTACAGTAAAGCCAAGAAGGGGCAAACACAGGTTATGAGTCCAGGACTCTCTTGTCTGCCAAGATAGTTGGCTTACATCTTGGCAGCTACCTCTTCTGAGAGCCAAGATTCATAGACTCAGTTTCCCTGGGAAGGCTTTCTCAGAAGCAGGTGGAGAAATTCCCCATAGAGCCAGGGCTTCTAGGAATGTTCAGTCATGGAGAAGAGATCTTATGAGGGGTGAAGCCAAGCCCCTGAGGGGCTTTGGATCAAATTTCTTCCATTTAGGAAAGCAGGGAATTGACCATCCCCCTCATTCATTCTAAACCCTTCTTGAATATTGTATTAGATTTAGAGATAGAAGCCCAGGCAAGGTCCCTCTTTCTGATCTCAGATAATTCCTCCTCTGGAGTCTCAGCTTCTGAAGGAGTTTTTGGACATTAAGAATAAGGTAGAGATGGGCAAAGATTGGGTACCATGGAGTGAACAGGGATCAAGAAAGACTTGGTATAGACACGGGCTGAGAAGCTTTGGGGCTTTCAATAAGCACACGAAAAGTGGAGATCATGCCTTGAATAAAGGGTGGGAATTGTGAATTGTTTAAAGGGACCTCCATGGGATGCACAAGGATCCTAGGGGAAATCAGGGTGGGGAAGGATGCCTGAATTAACAGCCCCTAAATCAAGGCACATGTGCCACTTCCATTGCCTTATTGAGCAGATTTGTAGGGCTCTCCCAACCAGGAAGAGGTAATTTGTCCCATCTTGAAGAGTTCAGCTCAAGGACTTCTCTCACTAACATCATCTCCCTGATTCCTAAAAGGTTGAAGAGGGAAACATGAGGCCAGATGCAGTAGCCCATTTCAATTTGTAAGTACAATGGGACCAAGAATATATGAGGGCAATTTCCCCAGGAGGGCTATAAGCATTTTATCAACAAGACTAAAACATACTCCAGCAATTACTTTAGTAAATAAAAATCTTAAGGGAAAACCCAATACGAAAAATGGGTGTGGGGTCTACATAAATCCCCACTACTGTCTGACCTCAATGATCCCTCCAACAAGGGATGGGAGAGAATGCAAGAGACAAACACAAATTTTCCACTGGCCCAGAGGTAGATATAGGCTTTCAAAGGCCAAAATCATTTCAAAAACAGTTTTCATTGATATCCTTCAGGAATATTGAAGAGAAGACTAAAGAGGAGTGTCAAAAGGGCCTTCACAAACATCTGCCTGAATTAGGAGGAGAGATGAGGAAGCCATAGGGGAAAGTTGAGCATCTTCATTCCTGTGGAAAATCCCAAGGAAGAAGTTAGTGGAAGGCTCTGATATATCTTCCCCTAGAGCAGGATCCCTGTCTTTTCTGGTAATTTAGACATGGAAGAGCCCTCAGCTATTCTCTCTTCCCCACATATTCAGGTATTACTGTGTTCTCTTTATGGATTCATATTAGAAATTCTCCTCTATACCCACTTGATTTCCAGAATTCAGCCCTGACTAATCCATTCCAGGCATTAATGACTCCCTGTGTGATCTATGGAGCCCATCTGTATGAAAACTCCTGTATTTGGGGTGTAGAGAATCACTGTATTCTCCCTTGGGATAAGCCATAAGCCATTCGAGCATTCTTCTCCTTGTTCACATCTATGAGTCCGGGGGTAGCTTGCATCTATATATGAACCTCGTCCCATCTAGATTCCTTCCTGTGATTCACATATTCTCTCTTTACACCCATATGTGAGGAATGACACACTGTCTGTGGATACCAACGGGAGTCTTCCAAAGCCCATCCCAGGGAGAGAGGAAGCAGAATCTTTTCAGTTATACAGTATAGGAATTAAATTTTAATGGTTTGACTGAAATATATGAAAATTATGAATAATGATGGTGGTCACCGATTCAAAGTATTTATTGCTCAAAGTCAAAATGACCTTTAATAGCTTTTATTTACAAAAGAGGTGAAAAGAGTGAAAGTAGAGAAATACAAAAGGTTAGAGAAGACATTAGCCTATCTATCTAAATATTGCTCTAGTGCTCAACTCAGCCAGGACTTGACCTTTCAACCACAATTTAAACTCTCTTCAGAAGACAGGAAGGGAAATCCAGCTATCCACTCACCCACGCTCCCTCCAAGAGGCAGGTCAAGATATGACTCAAGCTGAAGGTAACTCCTGAGGCCGAGTTTCTTCTTGAAGCCAGCTTTCTTCTTGAAGCTGAACTCTATCTTGAAGTCAAACTTCTTCTTGAAGCTGACTTCCTTCTTGGAGTCTTCCCTTGCCCCAGAAATTCAGGACCTTTTTATAGGGGCTTCTTTTCCCTTCCCCATGTCTGATGGGGGAGAGCGGTCAGAAAATTTAACCAAATGCCACCCTGAAAATCAGTTGGCATAAATGTGATCAAAAAACACAAACCACAGACTGCTGAATCCACTCCCAAGAGAAAAATGATCCCTACTGGTCCCTCCAAAACCATGGCTTTCCATTCTGAGGTGGGACTTTCCTTGTAGGATAGGGGCACCTGTGGCTCAAGAGGAAGGTCAAGGGAGACCCATGGGCTTTACTCCAGGCCTTAAGCAAAAAAATGGGTTGAAATAGCTGGATATGGACTGCCCTACCAAAATGCATTAGACTGACAGTGTTTTTGTCATGGAGGGGAGGGGCTGTTTGACTGGGTGAAAGGAGCTGGGAAAGGATGTCAGAGAGAGGAGTCTGAAGCGACTTGTAGGATTCGGTGGCCTGGAGGCTGGAATAGGTCTCAGAGGTCATGTGGTCCAACCTCATCATTTGAGAGAGAGGGCTAAGTGAGAGATGGTAGGGGTTTGGTCTAGCTTACACAGCCAGGAAGGAGAGGGGCAAAAGCAGGTTCTGAGTTCAGGTCTTTCTTGTCTGCCAAGCTAGTTGGCTTGCATCTTGGCACCTACCTCTTCTGAGAGCCAAGTTTGGACTCAGTTTCCCTTACTGGTTCCACCAGACCCTTCTCCTTGCACACTCGGGGCTCTGGGCTATGACAGCCCCCGAGAAATTGGAGACACGAGTGGCTTAGGAGGCAGGACCAGGGAGACTCCCGGGCTGATTCCAGGCTTTAGACTCAGAACAAGGATGGAACCTGCTCACTGGGGGCTCCCCCAAGGGAAAGCAATAGACAGGCAGAGTTTTCAGTGCGGGAGGGGGCTGGTTTTCTGGGGGAGGCATGTGTAGAAGGGATGTGGGCTTGGAGTTTGAGTGGGACTCTAGGTTTGGATGGGATGGAGGGCTGAAAAGAGACCTCAGAGGGAAAGTGAAGTTAAGACTAAGGCAGGGGCTTGGCCAAGGGTCCACAGACCCTAAGAGGCAGAAGAGGGCCTGTGAGCCCAACTTTCTTTTGCCTGCCAGGGTAGATTGCATTTCATCTCTTGGGCTCTGCCTCCTCTGAGAGCCAAGCTACATTGGCCCAAGTGCCCTGTAAGGAGGTACTCTAAGAAAACTGGTGGGGAAATTTCCCAAAGAGCTAAGGATGCTGGGAGACTTCAGACTTGCAATTTGGGCCTAAGAAGGTGGGACCAAACCATCCCCTGGCCTTTGGGTCAAAATGGGATGTACACCAAGCAAGAGAAGTCTGAGAAAAAATCCCATGCCTTCCTTGAATAGATTTCTTCAACTTGTGAAAGTGGGATGACTCAAAACTGACTCCATTTGGGCTCTCCTTGAAACATATTCCTGAGACTTGTAGGGAGCAGGCTAGGCAATGTCCTCTTCTCCTGCCCTCTGAAAAATCTCTCTCTGGGAGGAGGATTCCTATGGGTGGGAAGGAGGGCCTTTGACATTCCAAATGGGGCAGAGGTGGTCAAGAGTTGGCCAAAGAAGGAGAGCCTTGGAGTGCGGCTGATTGACAGATTTTCATTGGTGGGAAGGAAGGAGGAGATGATGGACAGAATAGAAGTAAGAGATTGTAAGCTGTACAAAAGGTCCTGCTTGGGCTGCAGAATGATGGTGGGGATTCAAGGTGGGATGGGAAGCCTTCCAAATAACAAGCTTTTGACCACAGCTCATTGTGCCCTTTCCTGTCCCACCTTAGACTATTCTGGGAGGTTCTACCAATCAGAGGGAGAGAGCTTCTCCCCCAACCTGCAAAGATCAGCCTCATGGATACCTCTCAGTGACATTTTCTCTCTACTTCCAAAAAGACTGAAGAGGAAGATCATCAGGCCAGAAGCAGGAGCCCAATTCAGTGTAACACTGGGACTCGGAGTATAGGGAACAACTTTCCCAGGAGGGCAATAAACACTTCATCACCAAGCCCAAATTGATTCCAGCAAACATTTCTGTTAATAGAAATCTCAGGGAATGCACAACACAAAAAGAAATGAGCACAATTTAACCCCTGACCCCTGTTTTATCTATTCCAGCTGATAGCCACAAGGGATGGGATGGAAAATGGCCACATACAGAGACTCATAGAAAGACACTTCCACATTCCCACACAAACTCCTGTACCCACTAATACAATCATTTCCTAAAGAATTTTTCATCCATATCCATTTGTAATAATGGGGAGGAGGCAATAGTAGGGGTTCCAGAAGGATCTTAAGAAACACCTATCTGACTTAGGGAGGGAAGTTTTTAGGGTAGCCAAAGGAAAAATAATTTGAGTATATTTCTTCTAATGTAAAATCACATGGAAAAAAAGATCATGGAAGGTTCAAACACATCTCCCAGATGAGGATCCCTGCCTTCTCTGGTTATTTACCCTGGAAGGAGTCCACCATTTTCTGTTTCCATCCATATATTCAGATATTGATATGTTCCCCTTATACATTCCTATTATGAATTCTCCTCTCCACTCCATGTCGAGTTTCTGTCTATACATGGATGAATCTACCTGACTTGACTGATACTCCCTATATATGCCCATATGCAAAGAAGAAGCATGTTTTCAGTGTCTGAACATGGTATTCTCCTTTGTGAGTCATATGTATGATGAGTCAAGTATTATTCGTATTCACATGCATGAGGACACATGTACTCCTATATAAGAACTGGATTAATGGGGACTCATTCAAATTAGCTTCCTCTTTGAGTATATTCAGACTCTGTGTATTCCCATGGAGGAAGAATGACACACATTCTTTGCACATAGCCATGGAAACTTTCATATCAGGCAGAGGAGCAACAGGATTGTTTTAAGCATTTAGGGAGCTGAGAGGAGAAAATTGTATACTGAGAAAGAGGTGGTGGGAGTGGGGGAATATAAGCCTACACAAATGTGTGGAGAGAGGGAATAAGGATACATGCACACACACATACACAAATATTAAGCTAGAGGGAGAATATGGGAGAATTCAAATCCATAGCAGCAAAGAGAATGATGGGTGAGGTTGATGGGACAATAGAAAGAGTAAAGAGAATAAATGAGGGGATTGTAAGAGTATCTGAGAACTCCTGCAGTGGAATGAAGGGAAAGGAGGGCAGGACTTATCTTGGCATTTGTTTATTATCATTTCTCATAAAAGGGAGCTGTGAAATATTGTGACCACAAAAGTATCATATCGATCACAATCTAGAGACATAGGAATGAAGAGAATATAACATTATATGTATCAAATGGACCTCATTTTTCTATATATAGGTTTATACGGCCAGTCACTGAGGCCTCCTGAGCAGGAAGAGAAGGGGGAAATGAAGAGAAGTCCCTACAATGAATAGTGTAAGGACACAAAGACCCCATTTAATCATAATATGATGACTAGGAGACATTAAAAGGGGCAAGTGGGGCAAAAAGATATTGAGACAAACAGCCCTGGGGCACTGTAAAATCTATCACAGTTCTTGCCAGGCTCCCATGAGAGCAGAAGTAACGGGACCTCATCTCCTCTCTAGCTCCCGAGCTACCACCAACCCTAGGCAATTAGGAGTCTCTTGTAGCATGATGGAGGGAGAGGAGAAAAGGAATTGGGAAGGGAGAAGGAGAGAGGGAAAACGGAGGCTGAGTGTGGAGTTGAGAGGAACACTAACTCTTGGCAGAGATGTGACCGGGATGCAAGTGAGAAACAATGGAGACTAGACTGGATCAGGGTGGTTGGGTGAAGGACCACTGTGTGACCATATTGAGGGCTAATAACATTATCAGGTATCTGAAGGGGACTGGGTCTGTCTAGCTTGGACTCATCTCAGCTTGTCTGTTTGCCCACTTAGTGCTGGGAATAGCTATCTGAGAGACCTGATAAGTCAGAACTTGCCTACGAATATTCTAAGGAGCAGTTGCCAGAAAAATGGTCAGGAAACACAAGCCAAAGAGAAGGAAATGATCCCTGCTGGTCCCTCCAAAAATATGGATTTCCATTCTGAGGTGAGACAGTCCCTATAGGATGGGGGGGGCACCTGTTAGGAGAGGAAGGCTCAGGGAGAACCATAGGTTTTACTGCAGGCTTTATGCATAGAGCATGGTCTGAAGTAGCTGGATGGGGGCTGGTACACCAAAAAGCATTAGACTGGCACTGTTTTTGTCATAGGGAGGAGGCTGTTTGACTGGGTGAAGGGAGCTGAGAAGGGATGTAGGAGAGGAGTCTGAAGGGGCTTGTAGGTTTTGGAGGCCTGGAGGCTGGAAGAGATCTCAGAGGTGATCTGGTCCAATCTCCTCATTTGACAGAAAGGGCTAAGTGAAGTCAAAAGGGGAAGGCTTTGGCCAACGTTAAAGTACAGCCAAGAAGAAGGTAAAAGCAGATTCTGAGTCCAGGACTCTCTTCTCTGCCAAGCTAGCTGGCTTACATGTTGGCAACTACCTCTACTGAGAGCCAAGATTCATAGACTCAGGTTCCCTGGGGAAGAGTCCCTCAGAACCAGGTGAAGAAACTCTCCATAGAGCCAGGACTTCTGGGAGTCTTCAGTCATAGAGAAGAGATCAAGTGAGGGGCCAGCCAAGCCCCTGAGGGGCTTTGGATCAGCCTGGGTGGACACTTAGCAATGGAAGTGCCTTTCTCTGAATTTCTACCATTTAGGAAACCAGGGAATTAACCATCCTCCTCATTGATTCTGAACCCTTCTTGTATACTGTATTCGATTCAAAGGTAGAAGCCCAGGCAAGGTCCCTCTTTTTAATCTCAGAATTTCTCCTCTGGAGTTTCAGCTTCTGAAGGAGTTTTTGGACATTAAGAATGGGGTAGAGTTGGGCAAAGATGCGTACCATGGAGTAACAGGGATCAAGACAAAGACTTGGCAGACATGGGCTGAGTAGTTTTGGGGCTTTCAATAATCACCTGGAAAGTGGAGATCATGGACTGAATAAAGATGAGAATTGTGATTTGTTTAAAGAGACCTCCTTGGGGAGCAGAAGGGTCCTACGGAAAAGAAGGGTGGGGAAGTTAGCCTGAATTAACAGCCCCTAGATCAAGGCACATGTGCCACTTCCACTGCCTCATTGAGCAGGTCTGTGGGGCTCTCCCAACCAGGAAAAGTGGATTTGTCCTATCTTGAAGAGATCACCTCAAGGACGTCTCTCACTAACATTGTCTCCCTGACTCCAAAAAGGTTGAAGAGGGAAACATGAGGCCAGAAGCAGTAGCCCAGTCCAAATTGTAAGTTCAAATGGGACCAAGAAAATATGAGGGCAACTTCCCCAGGAGGGCTATAAGCATTTCATCAACAAGCCCAAAATTTACTCCAGCAATTACTGTAGTAAATAAAAATCTTAAGGGAAAAGCCAACACAAAAAGCAGGTGTGGGGTCTACATAAATCCCTAGTTCAATCTGACCAAGAATCCATCCAACAAGGGATGGGGGAGCAGGCAGGAGACAAACCCAAAAATATTCACACTGGCCTAGAGGTATACAGGCTTTCAAGGGAGAAACACACACACTCCTGTATCCCTAAATTCAATCATTTCAAAAAGAACTTTCATTGATATCCTTCAGGCTGAATTAGGAGGAGAGATGAGAAAGCCATAGGGGAAAGGAGTAGAGCATGTTCATTCCTATGGAAAATTCATAGGAAGATGTTAGTGGAAAGCTCTGATATATCATCCCCTAGAGCAGGATCCCTGTCTTTTCTGGTTATTTAGACATGAAGGTGTACTCAGCGATTCTCCCTTCCCAAATATATTCAGTCATTGCTATGTTCTCTTTATGGATTCACATTAGGGATTCTTCTCTATACCCCCTTGGTGTCCAGAATTCAGCCCTCACCAGTTCATTCGAAGTATTAATGACTCCCTGTGTGATCTAAGGAGCACATTGGTATTAAAACTCCTGTATTTGGGCTCTAGAGATTCCTTGTATTCTCCCTTGGGAAGCACCATAGGATTATTCCAGTGTTCTCCTCCTTGTTCACATATATGAGTCCTGAGGTAGCTTGTTATCTATATATGAGTCCTGCACTGGTGAGAGCTCATTCCATCTAGATTCCTCTTCCTGTGATCTACATATTCTCTCTTTACTCCAATATGTGAGGAATGACACACTGTCTATGGACACCAATGGGAGTCTTCCAAAGCCCATCCCAGTGAGAGAGTAAGCAGAATCAGTTCAAGTAAACAAAGAGGAGAGAGGAGAGCCAATGTATTAATCAGAAAGAGGAAGATAAAGCTCTATCTATTGATCTATCTATGAAGAGATTATATATGTAGATAGATAGAAATAGAGAAACTCTGAGTGCCTAGAGATGGAAGAGGAGGAGAAGGGAAGATTGCTGAGGTTTCTGAGTATAGAGGAAGTATAAGTCCTGGAAATGAATTGCTAGAAGCAGTAGAAGTAATGCTAGAGAGGAATAAGGAGGGGGCACCCTGAGGACCTAAAAAAGAGGAAATATCTTTCCTCATACACAGGAAATATCATATATTCTCTGCTTTTTCATATACACAAATGTTATTTTATACAGTATGTAAGAGACTCCAGAGTCATAGGAATATAGAGAATAAATTGATATTATAAATTAAATTGGTCTGTTTTTTTTCTGTATATAGGGTTATACAGCCAAACACTGAGGCCTCCTCCTCCTGAGCAGAAAGGGAAAGGGGAGCTAGAGATTCCCCCAATGAGAAGAGTCTGATGACACAAAGACCCCATTACATCATAATATGATGACTGGGGAGCAGGGTTACAAGAGGCAGCAGAGGTGTAGGGATAGAGACAGCCCTGGGGCTCTGGCCATCCATCAAGGTCCCTGTAGTCATCTCCTCCTTGCCAGGCTCCCTGGAGGGTGCAGAAGTAAGAAATTTCCATCTCCCCTCACCTTCATGAATGAGCCCAACCCCTAAGGGCCCCTTGTAGCACTGATGGTGAGGGAAGGGAAAAGGAGGTGGGGAGGGCAAATGACAGAAGGAAAATGGAGCCTGAGAGTGTGGGGGTGAGAGGGGCATTGACTGCTGGCAGAAGGCGAGTAGGATACCCAGTGGGAAACTATGGAGATTGGAGCAGAGTTGATTGGAGACGGACCACTGCCTCACTCAAGTGGGCACTGACATCACTGTCCACCAGGTCTCTGCCCAGAGGGGGTAATACAGGGAGGGTCTGCCTACACTGGATTCTTGTCTATCTATTCCCCTAGGGCTGCTAATGGATGTCTGAGAGGGGACAAAGGTCCAGTAATTTACCCAAAGACCACCTGGAAGATCAGTTGGCAGAAAAATCATCAGGAAACCCAAGCCACAGACTGCTGAATCCACTACCAAGGGAAAGAAAATCTACCTGCTGTTCCCTCCAGAATGATGGCTTTCCATTCTGAGGTGAGAAAGTCCCAGTAGGATGAGAAGCACCTGTGGCTCAGGAATTAGGTCCAGGGAGAGCCATGGGATTTATTCCACAGTTTAAGCATAGAACATAGGCTGAAGAAGCTGGATGGGGTCTGGCTGACCAAAAAGCATTAGACTGGCAGTATTTTTGTCATAGAGGAAGGAGGCTATTTGGGTGAAGGGAGCTGGGAAGGGATGTAGGAAAGGAGTCTGAAAAGTCTTGTAGGTTTTGGTGACCTGAAGACTAAAAGAGAATCTCAGAGGTCATCTGGTCCAACCTCCTCATTTGACAGAAAGGGCTAAGTGAAGTCAAGAAGAGGGGAGGTGTTTGGTCTAGGTTACAAAACCAGGAACTATAGGGGCAAAACAGGTCCTGAGTCCAGGATTCTCTTGTCTGCCAAGCTAAATGGCTTACATCTTGGCAGCTACCTCCTATGGAGCCAGGTTTCTTAGACTCAGGTTCCCTCAGAAGGAGGTAGAAGAAATTCCTCATAGAGCCAGAACTTCTGGGAGTCTTCAGTCATGGAAAAAGAGATCAGGTGAGGGGCTTTGAATAAGCCCATGGTGGAAGTGCCCTTCTCTGAATTTCTTTCATTTCAAAAAACAGGTAATTGCCCATCCCCCTCATATTTTCTGTACCCTCCTGGAACATTTTCCTGAAGATCATAGACTGAACAAAGATGGGAATTGGAAGCTGATTAAAGGAACCTGCTTGGGCTGCAGGAAGGTGGTAGGGAAAATCAGGGTGGGGAGGGCAGCCTGCTGAACAATTCCTTTTCTAGAGCTCATTAGCCCCTTCATTTCCAACCAAGGGCTGATTTGGGAAGTTCTGCCAACCACTGGGAGAAGGCTTCTATTGCAACCTGAAGAGATCACCATTATGGACAATCTCCCATTAATATTGTCTCTCTGTTGTCAATAGCCTGAAGACAAAGAAGATGAGGCATGAAGCAGGAGTCCAGTGCAGTTATTTGTTAAAACAGGACAAGGAATATAAGAGAGCATCCTCCCCAGGAAGGCTACAGGCACTTCATTAATAGGCCCACACTTATTCCTGAAAATACTCTAGTTAACAGAAATCTGAAAGAAAGCACAAAGCAAAAGGTGGCTCCACTCCAAGCTGACATCTTCCAACCTGTTACCATGGATCCAACAAATGTTGCAATGCAGCATGGGATACTCACACATAAACCAAACACAATCACTGGCCCAGCCACACACACAGAGAACACTCTTCCACGATTACATGCAAATTCTTGTTCCCCAAATGATTTCATAAAACCTTGTCACCCATGTCCATTAGCAATTATGGTGGCAGAAGCCCAAAAACATTCCACAAAGGGACTTTCAGACACACAGGCCTGACTGAAGCAGAAGAGGAGTTATGACAACCCAAGGCAACAAAGGCTGGCAACATTCCTTCCTATGGAAAGAGATGATGGCAGAGTCAGACGTCCCTCCTCCCAGGTGAGCTTCCCTTCTTTGCTTATTGAGACCTGAATGAGTTCTCCCCCATGTCCCCCCACAGCCATAGACTGCAATGTGAGAGGAGGGTCTCTGTAGATATTTGCATTCTGAATTCTCTTCTGCATTCCCCTGCTATTCAGATCTGAGCACTGGGGCTTCCCCTCTAGAGGGATTCGGGAATCCTTATAAGGCCCCCTTACATCTCTCTCCAAGGCCATAGATTGGGCAGCGGCCATCTTGGAGGCCTCGTGCACCAGAACACGGCAAACCCAAAGGGGCTCTTGAAGGGGGTGACACGGGGACGTCTGGACGCACAGCAGAGGGCCCCTGGCAGCAATAACGCTCCTGTGGTTCTTTCCCTCCATGCTTGGCTCCCGGGATGGCCACAGTCTGTAACACCCCCCCCCCACCCCTCCCCTGTAGCTCAGTGCACTTGCAGCAGCGAAGGTGGGGGCGAGGAGATGAGCTGGAAGTGGGTGTGTGGGGAGCCAACACCAAGACCTCGCGGGGGAGCAGGGCGGAGGGGCGCGAGAGGAGCTGAGGGAGGTGCAGACGGGTGGGGGCGATGCCCGTTGGGGGCTGATGGAGCGGGGCGGGGGTTGACGCAGGAGCGCGGCAGAATGTCCAAAGTGGTGACGTCACTGGCCATCAGCTCTCAGCTGGTGGACCACGTAGCCCGGGCTCAGCTCTGCTCAGCTGCGGCTCCCCCTCTGGCTGAGAGTGGTTACTGCACAGGAGACAGATGCAGGGGACCCGCCCAAAGCCCAGGCCAGGCTCAGCTGCCTGAACCTGGGAGTCACGTGGGCAGGAAGCACCAGGCGCGGACCTGGGACAGCTCCCAGGAGAGGGAAACGGTCCCCCCTACTGGGCCCTCCAGACCTTTGCCCTTGCACCCCACCTTCCGGGTCTCTGGGCAGTGACAGTCCCCGCGGGATGAGAGGGCCACGCGTGGCTCAGGAGGCAGGGCCAGGAGACTCCCGGGCTGATTCCAGGCTCAGAACCAAGGATGGAACCTGCTGGCTGGGGGCTCCCCCAAAGAAAAGCAATAGACAGGCAGAGTTTTCTCTGAGGGAGCGGGCTGGTTGGCTGTGGGAGGCATGTGGGGAAGGGATGTGGTTTGGAGTTTGGAACTCTACTAGGTTTGGATGGGATGAAGGGCTAAAAGAGACCTCAGAGGGAAAGTGAAGTCAAGAGTAAGGCAGGGGCTTGGCCAAGGGTCCCCAGACAGTAAGAGGCAGAAGAGGGCCTGTGAGCCCAGCTCTCTCTCTTGCCTGCCAGTGTAGCTGCCTTTCATCTCTTGGGCTCTGCCTCCTCTGAGAGCCAAGCTAAAGTGGCCCAAGTGCCCTGTAAGGTATTCTACCAGAGCTGGTGGAGAAATTTCCCAAAGAGCTAAGGATGCTGGGAGGCTTCAGATTTGAACCTGGGCCTAAAAGGGGGACCAAACAATCCCCTGACCTTTGGGTCAAACTGGGATGTACACCCAGCAAGAGAAGTCTTAGCAAAATCCCATGCCTTCCTTGAATGGATTTCCTTAGCTTGTGAAATTGGGATGACTCAAAACTGACTCCATTTGGGCTCTCCTTGAACATATTCCTGTGACTTGTAGGGAGCAGGCTAGGCAATGTCCTCTTCTCCTGCCCTCTGAGAATTCTCTCTCTGGGAGGAGGATTGCTATGTGTGTGAAGGAGGGCCTTTGACATTCCAGACGGGGCAGAGGTGGTCAAGAGTTGGCCAAAGGATTGGAGAGCCTTGGAGTGGATCGAGGTGTGGGAAGGAAGGTGGAGATGATGAAAAGAATAGAAGTGGGAGATTGTAAGCTGTACAAAAGGTCCTGTTTGGCCTGCTGAATTGTGGAGGGGGGGAGGCAGAGATTCAGGGTGGGATATAGGAAGCCTTCCAAATAACAAACTTTTCACTAGAGCTCATTTTGTACCCTTTTTTCTGACCCACCTTAGACTAGTCTGTGAGGTTCTACCAACAAGATGGAGAGGGCTTCTCCAACCTGCAAAGATCAGCCTCATGGACATCTCTCACTGATATTATCTCTCTGCTTCCAAAAAGACTGAAGAGGAAGAGCACCAAGCCAGAAGAAGGAGCCCATTGCAGTGTAACATTGGGACTCAGGGTATAGGGAGCAACTTTCCCAGGAGGGCAATAAACACTTCATCAACAAGCCCAAATTGATTCCAGCAAACAATTCTATTAATAGAAATCTCAGGGAATGCACAACACAAAAAGGAGTGGGCACAATTTAAACCCCACATCCAGGTCTCATCTCTTCCAGCTGATAACCAAGTGTGCCACAAGGGATAAGATGGAAAATGGGCCACATTCACAGAGAAGCTCATAGGAGGACACACAGTCCCACAGATTCCACACAAACTCCTGAACACATAAATTCAATCATTTCCTAAAAAATTTTGCATCCATATCCATTTGTAATAGTGGGGAGGAGGCAATAGTAGGGGTTCCAGAAGGATCCTGAGAAACACCTGTCTGACTTAGGAAGGGAAGACTTTTAGGGTAGCCAAAGGAAAAACAGGTTGAGAATATTCATTCAAATCACATGGGAAAAAAGATGGTGGAAGGTTCAAACACATCTCCCAGATGAGGATCCCTGCCTTCTCTGGTTACTTAAACTGGAAGGAGTCCACCATTTTCTGTCTCCATCTATATATTCAGATACTGAAACCTTCCCCTTATACATTCCTATTATGAATTCTCTGCTCCACTCCTTTGCTCTTATGTGAGCAAGCAGATTTCCTGTCAATACATGGAAGAATGTATCTGACTTGGCAGATACTCCCTATATATGCCCATATGCCATGAAAAAATGATGTGTCTGGACATGGTAGTCTCCATTGTGAATCATATGTGTGATGATTCAAGTATTCTCTCTCTGTATTCACATACATTAGGACACATGTATTCCTGTATGAGAACTGGATTAATGGGGATTCATTTAATCTAGCTTCCTGTTCCTCTGAGTATATTCAAACTCTGTGTTTTCTCATGGAGGAGGAATGACACACTCTTTGCAAACAAAAATGTAAGCCTTCATACATCCTATCTAGGGCAGAGGAGCAGGAGGATTGCTTCAAGCATTTAGGTAGCCGAGAGGAGAAATCTTGTATATACTTAGAAAGAGAGAGAAAAAAAGGGAAAGAGGGAGGGAGAGACAGTCTGACAAAGAGTGAGGGAGGGAGGGAGGGAATATAAGCCTACACAAATGTGGGGAGAGAGGGAATATGGATGCATGAGAACACACATACACACCCATTTGGCTAGAGGGAGAATGTGGGAGTATTCTTATCCATTGCAGCAGAGAGAATGATGAATGAGATTGATGGGGCAATAGAAAGAATTAAGACAATAAATGAGGGGATAGAATATCTGAAAATTCCTGCAGATGAATGAAGGGAAAGGAGGGTAAGAGTTATCTTAGGGTTTGTTATCCTTTCTCATAAAAAGGAGCTGGGAAATATTCTGTGTCCACAAAAGTATCCAGTCAATCAGAATCTAGAGACATAGGAATGAAGAGCGTATGTTGATATATAAATGAAATGGGCCCCGTCTTTGTGTATATAGGGTTATACAGCCAAACACCGAGGCCTCCTGAGCAGGAAGGGAAGGCAGAAATGAAGAGAAGTCCCTACCATGAATAGTATAAGGATGCAAAGACTCCATTACATCATAATAATCTGACTAGGAGGGGATATAAAATGGAGAGTGGGGCAAAAAGATATTGAGAAAGATAGCCCGAGGTCTCTGTAAATCTATCATGGTCCTGTGTTCATCTCTCTCCTTGCCAGGCTCCCTAGAGAGCAGAAGTAAGGGAACCTCATCTCCTCTCTAGCTCCCAAGCCACCACTAACCCTAGGCAATTAGTAGTCTCTTATAGCATAATGGAGGGGGAGGAGAAAAGGAATTGGGATGGGGGGAAGGGTACAGGGGAAATGGAGGCTGAGAGTGTGTGGTTGAGAAGGGTGTGGTTGAGAGACTACTGGAAGAGATGTGAGTGGGATATGAGAAACATTGAAGATTAGACTGGGGCAGGGTGGATTGGAGAAAAAGCACTGCCTGACCAAGGGGGGCACTAACATCACTGCCTACCAGGTCTCAGAAGGGGACAGGGTCTGTCTACCCTGGACTCACCTCTACTTGTCTGCTTGTCTCCTTAGGGCTGGGAATGGCTGTCTGAGAGGCCAGAGAAGCCATGACTTGCCTATGATCATCCTGAGGATCAGTTGACAGAAAAGTGGTCAGGAAACACAAGCTACAGACTGCTGAATCCACTCCCAAGGGAGGGAAATGATCCCTGCTGGTCCCTCCAGAACCATGGCTTTCCATTCTAAGATGAGACGGTTCCTCTAGTATGGGTGGCACCTGTGGCTAAGGAGAGGAAGACCCAGGGAGACCCATGGGTTTTACTGCAGACATTATGCACACAACATGTGTAGATATAGCTGGCTGGGGGCTGTCCCACCAAAAAGCATTAGACTGGCAGTGTTTTTGTCATAGAGGGAAGAGGCTGTTTGGGTGAAGGGAGCTGAGAAGGGATGTAGGAGAGGAGTCTGAAGGCGCTTGTAGGTTTGGGTGGCCTGGAGACTGGAAGAGATCTCAGAGATCATCTGGTCCGAACTCCTCATTTGACAGAATGGACTTAAATGAAGTCAAAAGGGGAGGGGTTTGGCCAAGGTTACAGTACAGTCAGGAAGGGGTAAAAGCAGATTCTGAGTCCAGGACTCTCTTCTCTGCCAAGCTAGCTGGCTTACATGTTGGCAACTACCTCTTCTGATAGCCAAGATTCATGGACTCAGGTTCCCTGGGGAGGGTCCCTCAGAAGCAGGTGGAGAAACTCCCTATAGGGCCAGACTTCTGGGAGTCTTCAGTCATGGAGAAGAGATCAAGTGAGGGGCTTTGGTTCAGCGTGGGTGGACACCTAGCAGTGGAAGTGCCTTTCTCTGAATTTCTTCTATTTAAAAATGCAGGGAATTGACCATCTCTGCGATTCCTTCTGAATCCTTCTTGTATATTGTATTCGATTTAGAGGTAGAAGCCCAGGCAAGGTCCCTCTTTCTGATCTCAGAAAATTCCTCCTCTGGAGTCTCAGCTGCTGAATAAGCTTTTGGACATTAAGAATGGGGTAGAGATGGGGAAAGATGGGTAAAATGGAGTGACAGTGATCAAGACAGACTTGGTAGACATGGACTAAGTAGTTTTGGGGCTTTCAGGAACCACCTGGGGAAAGTGGAGATCATGGACTGAATAAAGGTGAAAATTATGATTTGTTTAATGAGATTTCCTTGGAGTGCAGAAGGGTACTAGGGAAAAGAAGGGCAGTGAAGGAAGCCTGAATTAACAACCCCTAGATCAAGGAATATGCGCCACTTCCATTGCCTCACTGAGCAGGTCTGTGAGGCTCTCCCAACCAGGAAGAGGAGGGGATTTGCCCCATCTTGAAGAGATCAGATCAAAGACATCTCTCCCCAATATTGTCTCCCTGACTCCAAAAAGGCTGAAGAGGGAAACGAGGCCAGAAGCAGTAGCCCAGTCCAAATTGTAAGTACAAATGGGACCAAGAATATATGAGGGCAACTTCCTCAGGACGGATATAAGCATTTCATCAACAAACCCAAAACATACTCCAGCAATTATTGTAGTAAATAAAAATCTTAAGGGAAAACCCAACACAAAAAATGGTGTGGGGTCTACATAAATCCCCACTACTGTCTAACAAAGAATCAATCCAACTAGGGATATTCTCACTGGCCCAGAGGTAGATACAGGCTTTCACAGGAGATAAACACACTCTTGTACCCCCCAAATTCAATCATTTCAAAAAGTTTTCATTGATATCCTTCAGGAATCATGGAGAGAAGATTAAAGGGGAGTGTCAACTTGGAAACATCTGCCTGAATCAGGAGGAGAGATGAGGAAGGCAAAAGGGAAAGGAGTTGAGAAACTTCATTCCTGTGGAAAATCCCAAGGAAGAGGTTAGTGGAAGGCCCTGATATATCATCCCCTAGAGCAGGATCCCTGTGTTTTCTGGTTATTTAGACATAGAAGAGCCCTCAGTGATTCTCTCTTCCACCGTATATTCAGGTATTACTCTGTTCTCTTTATGGATTCACATTAGGAATTCTCCTCTATACCACCTTGGTGTTCAGAATTCAGCCCTGACCAGAATTCAGTTAATTTGGGGCATTAATGACTCCCTGGTGTGATCTATGGAGCCCATTGGTATGAAAACTCCTGTATTTGGGGTCTAGAGATTCACTGTACTCTTCCTTGGGATATGCCATTCAAGTGTTCTTCTTGTTCACATATATGAGTCCTCAGGTAGTTTGTATCCATTTATATATATAAAAGTCCTACACTAGCTAATAAGTCCTGCACTGGTGAGAGCTCATTCCATCTAGATTCCTCTTCCTGTGACCCATATATTCTCTCTTCATTCCCATATGTGAGGAATGAGAAATGTCTGTGGACACCAAGGGGAGTCTTCCAAAGCCCATCCCAGGTATAGAGGAAGCAGAATCCTTTCAGGTATATAGAGAGGAGAGAGGAGAGCCCATGTATAAATCAGAGAGAGGAGGATAAAAGCTCTTTCTATCCATCTATCTATCTATCTATCTATCTATCTATCTATCCACGAAGAGAGAATATATAAATAATAGATATAGATAGATATATAGGAATAGAGAGAGAATCTGTGAGTGCCTAGAGATGGAGGAGGAGAAGGGTGATTGGTGAGGTTTCTGAGGTCAGAGAAAGTGTAAGTCATGGAAATGAATTGATAGAATCAGTAGAAGTAACGCTGGAGAGGAATGAGGAGGAGGGGGCAGCCTGAGGACCCAGAAAGGAGAAATATTCTCTTTCCTCATACACAGGAGATGTCATATATTATCTCCTTTTTCATACACACAAATGTTCCTTTATGCAATATGTGAGAGACTACAGAGTCATAGGAATGTAGAGAATAAATTGATATTATCAATCAAATAGGCCCAATCTTACTGTATATAAGGTTATATGACCAAACACCTAGGCTTCCTGAGGAGGAACAGGAAGAGGGAGATGCAGAGATCCCCCTGATGAGAATAGTCTGATGACACAAAGACCCCATTACATCATAATATGCTGAATGGGGGGAAGTTTCAAGAGGGGGCAGAGGGGTAGGGGATAGAGATAGCCCTGGGACTCTGGCCATCCATCACAGTCCCTGTAGTCATCTCCTCCTTGCCAGGCTCCCTGGAGGGAGCAGAAGTAAGGAATCCCCATCTCCCCTCACCTTCCCGAAAGAGCCTAACCCCTAAGGAGGGCCCCTTGTAGCACTGATGCCAAGGGAGGGGAAAAGGAGGTGAGGAGGGCGAATGACAGAAGGAAAATGGAGCCAAAGAGTGTGGGGATGAGAAGGGGTACTAACTGCTGGCAGAGGGTGAGTGGGATACCCAGTGGGAGACCATGGAGTTTGGGACAAGATTGTTGGTAGAAGGGCCACTGCTTCACCAAGGTGGGCACTGACATCACTGTCCACCAGGTCTCCGCTCAGGAAGGGGTAAAACGGGGAGAGTATGCCTAGACTGGACCTATCTCCTCTCATCTAACTATCCCCCTAGGGCTGCTAATGGATATCTGAGGGGGAGGAGAGGACCAGAAATTTACTCAGAGGCCACCCTGAGTATCAGTTAGCAGAAAAATCATCAGGAAACACAAGTTGCAGATTGCTGAATCCACTCCCAAGAGAAAGAAATGATCCCTGCTGGTCCCTCCAGAACCATGGCTTTCCATTCTGAGGTGAGACAGTCCCAGTAGGATGGGGGGCACCTGTGGCTCAGGAAGGAAGGTCCAGGAAGATCAATGGACTTTATTCCACAGTTTAGGCATAGAACATGGGCTGAAGTAGCTGGATGGAGGCTGGCCCACCAAAAAGCATTAGACTAGCAGTGTTTTTGTCAAAAATGGAAGGACGTTGTTTGACTGGGTGAAGGGGACTGTGAAGGGACTTAAGAGAGGAGTTTGTAGGGGCTTGTAGGTTTGGGTGGCCTGGAGGCTGGAAGAGATTTAAGAAATAATCTGGTCCAACCTCCTCATTTGAACAGAAAGGGCTAAATGAAGTCAAGAGAGGAGGGAGGGTTGGTCTAGGTTATAAAGCCAGGAAGGGAAGGAGCAGAATTGGGTCCTGAATCCAGGATTCTCTTGTCTGCCAAGATAGCTGGCTTACATCGTAGCAGCTACATCTCCTGCAGCCAGGTTTCATGGACTCAGGACCCCTCAGAAGCAGGGGGAGTAATTTCTCATATAGTGAGGACTTCTGGAAGTATTAATGTAAAAGAGATCAAGTGAGAGCCTTTGAATCAGCCTGGGGCGGAAATGACCTATAGTGAATTTTTTTCATTTAAGAAAACAGGGACATGTCCATCCCTGACATACTTTCTTTTTTTTAATTTTTAAATGCTTACCTTCCAGAATTAATACTTTGTATTGGTTACAAGGCAGAAGAGTGGTAAGGCAGTGGGGGTTAAGTCACTTGCCCAGGGTCACAAAGCTAGGCAGTGTCTAAGTTCAAATTTGAACCCAGGACCTCCCTTCTCTGAGCCTGGCTCTCAATCCACTGAGCCACCCAGCTTCTCCCTCCTTTCATACTTTCTTGAACCTCCTAGAACATTTTCCTGGGATGTAGAAGTAGAAGCCTAGGCAAGATCCCTCTCTCTGATCCTCTGGAGACTGAGCTGCTGAAGGAGCACTCAGACATTAAAAATGGGGTAGAAGATAGAAAAAGATGGGTGCCAAGGAGTGACAGGGATCAGGAAAGACTTGGCAGATATGGGCTGATTGGCTTTTGGACTTTCAATAATCACAATGAAAGTGTGAATCATGGATTGAATAAAGGTGGGAATAGGAAGCTGTTTAAAGGAACCTGTTTGGGGTGCAGAAGAGTTCTAGGGGAAATCAGGGTGGGGATGGAAGCCTGCTGAATTGCAAACCCTTGTCTAGAGCTCATGAGCCCCTTCATTTCCCACCCAGGGCTGACCTGGGGAGTTCTGCAAACCAGGGGGAGAAGGCTTCTACTGCAACCTGAAGAGATCAACGTTAGGGACAATCTCTCATTAACACTGTCTCTCTGTTGTCAGCAGCATGAAGACAAAGAAGATGAGGCATGAAGCAGGGGTCCAGTGCAGTTATTTGTTAAAACAGGACAAGGAATATAAGAGACCATCCTCCCCAGGAAGGCTACAGACACTTCATTAATAGGCCCTCACTAATTCCTGCAAATTCTCTAGTTAACAGAAATCTAAAAGAAAGCACAGAGCAAAAGGTGGCTCCACTCCAAACTGACATCTTCCAACCTAGTTACCATGGATCCAAGAAATGTTGCAATGCAGCATGGGATACTCACACATAAACCACACACACACACTGGCACAACCACACACACAGAGAACACTCTTCCACACTTCCATGCAAATTCTTATTCCCATAAACCATTTCATAAAATGTTGTCACCCATATTCATTAGCAAATATGGTGGCAGAAGCCCAAAGATGTTCCACAAAGGGACTTTCAGATACAAACGCCTAACTGAGGCAGAAGAGGAGTTATGGCCACCCAAGGCAACAAAGGTTGGCAACTTTTCTTCCTATGGAAAGAGATGATGGCAGAGTCAGACATCTCTCCTCCCAGGTGAGCTTCCCTTCTTTGCTTATTGAGACCTGAATGAGTTCTCCCCCATGTCCCCCCACAGCCATAGACTGCAATGTGAGAGGAGGGTCTCTGTAGATATTTGCATTCTGAATTCTCTTCTGCATTCCCCTGCTATTCAGATCTGAGCACTGGGGCTTCCCCTCTAGAGGGATTCGGGAATCCTTATAAGGCCCCCTTACATCTCTCTA
>NC_058136.1:70451128-70460951 GCF_016433145.1 Gracilinanus agilis | reverse complement strand
TTTGGGCGGGTACACAGCATCTGTCTCTGTGCAGTAGCCATTCTCAGCCAGAGGGGGAGCCGCAGCCTAGTGGAGCCTAGAGGCAGATGGCCTGTGACTTCAGCGCTCACCTTGGACCTTCTGCAGCGCTCCTGCCTCAACTCCCGCCCTGCTTCATCAGTCCAACCCCTCTGCGTGCTCTCATCTCCTCATTCCCCGGCTAAGAAGCCCCATCCTAGCTTCAATTTTGCCTCCCCCTCACATCGCAGCTCAAAGTGGCCTGAGCAGCGGTAGGATGGCGGGGAAGGGAGGTGGAGGGGGGCGTGTTAACGACTGCAGCTATCCTGGGAGCCAGGCATGGAGGGAGAGAACCACAGGAGCGTTTTTGCTGCCCAGGGAGCCTCTGCTGTGTGTCCAGACGTCCCCGTGTCACCCCCTTCAAGAGCCCCTTTGGGCTTGCCGTTTTCTGGTGCACGAGGCCTCCAAGATGGCCGCTGCCCAATCTGTGGCCTTGGAGAGAGATGTAAGGGGGCCTTATAAGGATTCCCGAATCCCTCTAGAGGGGAAGCCCCAGTGCTCAGATCTGAATAGCAGGGGAATGCAGAAGAGAATTCAGAATGCAAATATCTACAGAGACCCTCCTCTCACATTGCAGTCTATGGCTGTGGGGGGACATGGGGGAGAACTCATTCAGGTCTCAATAAGCAAAGAAGGGAAGCTCACCTGGGAGGAGGGACGTCTGACTCTGCCATTATCCCTTTCCATAGGAAGGAAAGTTGCCAACCTGCATTGCCTTGTGTTGCCATGACTCTTCTTCTGCCTCAGTCAGGGGTGTGTATCTGAAAGTCCCTTTGTGAAATGCCTTTGGGCTTCTGCCACCATAATTGCAAATGAATATGGGTGACAACATTTTATGAAATGATTTGAGGAACAAGAATTTTCATGGAAGTGTGGAAGTGTGTTCTCTGTGTGTGTGGTTGTGCCAGTGATTGTGTTTGGTTTATGTGTGAGTATCCCATACTGCATTGCAACATTTGTTGGATCCATGGTAACAGGTTCAAAGATGTCAGGTTGGAGTGGAACCACCTTTTGCTTTGTGCTTTCTTTTAGATTTTCATTAACTAGAGAATTTGCAGGAATAAGTGTGGACCTATTAATGAAGTGCCTGTAGCCTTCCTGGGCAGGATGCTCTCTTATATTCCTGTTTCCAATTTTACAAATAACTGCACTGGACGCCTGCTTCATTCTTCATCTTCTTTGTCTTCAGGCTGTTGACAACAGAGAGACAGTGTTAATGAGAGATTGTCCATAACTTTGATCTCTACAGATTGAAGTAGAAGCCTTATGCCCATTGTGGGCAGAACTTCCCAGATTAGTCTTGGGTGGGAAATGAAGAGGCTTATGAGCTTTAGTCAAGGGATTGTTATTCAGCAGGCTTCCATCCCCACCCTGATTTCCCCTAGAACCCTCCTGCAGGCCAAGCAGGTTTCCTTTAATCAGCTTCCAATTCTCACCTTTGTTCAGTCCATGATCTCCACTTTCCACGTGATTATATAAAGCCCAAAAGTCTCTCAGCTCATGTCTACCAAGTCTTTCTTGATCCCATCCACTACATGGTACCCATCTTTGCCCTTCTCTATCCCATTCTTAGTGTCCAAGAACTCCTTCAGCAGCTTAGACTCCAGAGGAGGAATTCTCTGAGATCAAAGAGATGGACCTTTCAGGGAAATGTTTAAGGAGGTTCAAGAAAATATGAGAGGGATGAGGAAATTCTTGTTTTCCTAGATGAAAGAAATTCACTGAAGTTCACTTCAAACCCGGGCTGATCCAAAGCCCCTCACTTTATCCTCTGTTCCATGAGTGAAGACTTCCAGGAGTCCTGGCTCTGTGTGGAATTTCTCCACCTACTTCTGAGGAACATGAGTCCATGAAGCTTGGGTCTTAGAAGAGATAGCTGCCAAGAAGTAAGTGAGCTAGCTTGGCAGACAAGAGTCCTGGATTCAGGACCTGCTTTTGCCCCTTCCCTTCCCGGCTTTGTAACCTACACCATATCCCTCCCCCTCTTCTAGACTTCTATTAGCCCTTTCTGTCAGATCAGGAGGTTGGACCAGATGACCTCTGAGATCTCTTTCAACCTCTAGGCCACCCAAACCTGTCAGCCCCTTTAGACTCTTCTCCTACATTCCTTCCAAGCTCCCTTCACACAGTCAAACAGCCTCATCCCTCTATGACAACAACCCTGGCAGTCAAATGCTTTTTGGTGGGCTAGCCCACATGCTGCTACTTCAGCCCATGTTCTATGTCTAAAGCCTGGAGTAAAGTCCATGGGTCTCCCTGGACCTTCCTTCATGAGCCACCTATGTCCCTCATCCTATAGGGACTGTCTCACCTCAGAATGGAAAGCCATTGTTCTGGAGGTATCAGCAGGGATCATTTCTTTCTTTTGGGAGTGTATTCAGCAGTATGTGGTTTGTGTTTCCTGACCACTTTTCTGCCAACTGATCCTCAGGGTGGTCTTTAGGTAAGTTTCAGAACCTCTGTCCCCTCTCAGACATCCATTAGCAGCCCTTGGGGAATAAACAGACAAGAAGAGTTGCATCCAGTCTAGGCAGATGCTCCCCCTTCTTGAGCCCTCTGAGCAGAGACCCGGTTGGCAGTGTCCACCTTGGTGATGCAGTGGTCCTTCTCCCAACAACCCTGCCCCAATCTCCATGGTCTCCCACTGGGTATCCCACTCACCCTCTGCCAGCATTCAGTGCCCCCTTCTCACCCCCACATTCTCCAGCTCCATTTTCCTTCCATCATTCACCCTCCTCCCCGCCTCCTTTTACCTTCCCTCACCATTAGTGCCTACAAGGTACACTTAAGGTTTGGGCTCATTCAGGAAGGTGAGAAGAGATGGAGATTTCTTACTTCTGCTCCCTCCAGGGAGCCTGGCTTGGCAAGGAGGAGATGACTAGAGGGACTGTGATGGATGGCCAGAGCCCCAGGGCTGTCTCTATCCCTACACCTCTGCTGCCTCTTGTAACCCTGCCCCACCCCCAGTCAGCATATTATGATGTAATGGGTTCTTTGTGTCATCAGACTATTCTCATCAGGGGGATCTCTGCATCTCCCCCTTCTTGCTCAGGAGGTCTCAGTCTTTGGCCTTATAACCCTATATATACAGAAAGATCCAGCCCATTTCATTTATATATCTATTTATTCTTTACATTACTATGACTCTGGAGTCTCTCACATACAGCATAAAGGAATTTCTCTGTGTATGAAAATGCAGAGAATGTATGACATCTTCTCTCTATGAGGACAGAGCATATTCTCACATTCCTAGGTCCTCAGGCTGCCCCATCCTCCTCATTCCTCTCTAGCATTACTTATACTGGTTCTATCAATTCATTTCCATGACTTACACATCCTCTGTCCTCAGAAACCTCAGCAATCATCCCTTCTCCTCCATCTCTAGGCACTCACTATTCCTATATATCTACATATATTCTTTCCTCATAGATAGATAGACAGGCATATAGATAGATATATAGCTTGATAGATCTTTAGATCCATCAATAGATAGAACTTTATCTTCCTCTCTCTGATTGATATATGGGCTCTCCTCTCTCCTCTCTGTATACCTGAAAGGATTCTGTTTCCTCTATTCCTGGGATAGGTTTTGGAAGACTCCCATTGGTGGCCACAGACAGTGTCTCCTTCCTCACATATGAGTGTAAAGAGAGAATATGTGGATCACAGGAAGAGGAATCTAGATGAAATAAACTCTCAGCAATTCAGGACTCATATATAGATACAAGCTACCTCAAGACTCATAACAAGATGGAAAAGAGTCAAATATGGTACTTCCCAAGAGAGAATACAGTAAATCTCCCAATACAGGAGTTTTCATACCAATAGGCTCCATAGATCACACAGGGAGTCATTAATGCCCTGAATGGCCGGGTCAGGGCTGAATTCTGGACACGGAGCACAGGGAGTATAGAGGAGAACACCTAATATGAATCCTTAAAGAGAACACAGCAATATGGGATAATAACACTGCATATATGGGGTAATAGAGAATGGCAGATTGCTCCTCCATGACTAAATAACCAGAAAAGACAGGGATCCTGCTCTCTAGGGGATGATATATCAGAGCCTTCCACCAACCTCTTCCTTGGGATTTTCCACAGGAATGAAGATGTTCAACTTTTTTCCCCTTTGGCTTCCTTATCTCTCCTCCTAATTCAGGCAGATGTTTGTGAAGGCCTTTCTGATACTCCCCTTTAGTTTTCTCTCCATGATTCCTGAAGGATATCAAAGAAAATTCTTTTTGAAATGATTGAATTTAGGGGTACAGAAGTGTGTGTGTATCTCTTGTGAAAGCCTGTATCTATCTCTGTGTCAGTGGGAATATTTGTATCTTTGTCTCCTGCCTTCTCTCCCATCCCTTGTTGGATGGATGCTTGGTCAGACAGTAGTGGAGATTTATGTAGGCCCCACACTCATTTTTTATGTTGGGTTTTCCAATAAGATTTTTATTTACTACAGTAATTACTGGCATAAGTTTTGGGCTTGTTGATAATTTCCTGGGGAAATTGCCTTCATATATTCCTGGTCCCATTTGTACTTATAAATTGGACTGGGCTACTGCTTCCGGCCTCATCTTTGTCAATGTTAGTGAGAGAAGTCCTTGAGCTGATCTCTTCAAGATAGGGCAAAATCCCCTCTTCCTGGTTGGGAGAGCCCCATAGATCTGCTCAATGAGAAAATGGAAGTGGCAGATGTGCCCTGATCTAAGGGCTGTTTAATTCAAGCTTCCTTCCCCACCCAGCTTTCCCCTAAGACACTTGTACACTCTCTAAAGGAGGCCTCTTTAAACAACTAACAATTCCAATGTTTATTCATTCCATGATTTTCACTTTCATTGTGATTATTGAAAGCCCAAATATCACTCAGCCCATGTCTACCAAGTCTTTTTTGATCCCTGTCACTTCATGGTACCCATCTTTGCCCATCTCTACCCCATTTTCTTAATGTCCAAAAACTCCTTCAGCAGCTGAGACTCCAGAGGAGGAATTCTCTGAGAGCAAGATAGACCTTGCCTAAGCTTTTACCTTTAAAGCTCAGGAAAATATGAAAGGAGAGTTCAGAATGAATGAGGGGGATAGGCAATTCCCTGCTTTTCTAAATGGAAGAAATTCAGGGAAAGTCTCTTCCAGTGCTATGTGTCTACCCCAGGCTGATGCAAAGCCCCTCAGGGATGGTCCCTCACTTGATCTCTTCTACATAACTGAAGACCTCCAGAAGTCCTGACTCTATGGGGAATGTCTCTACCTGCTTCTGAGGGAGTCTTCCCAGGGAACCCGAGTCCATGAATCTTGGCTCTGAGAAGAGGTTGCTGCCAAGATGTAGGCCTGCTAGCTTGGCAGAGAAGAGAGTCCTGGACCCAAGACCTTATTTTAGCCCTTCCTTCCTGTATTGTAAACCTGGCCAAATCCCTCCCCTTTTCTTGACTTCACTTAGCCCTTCTTTCTGTCAAATGAGGATATTGGACCAGATAATCTCGGAGATCTCTTCCAGCCTCCAGGCTACCCAAACCTATAAGCCCCTTCATACTTCTTTCCTACATCCCATCCCAGCTCCCTTCACCCAATCAAACAGCCTCCTCCCTCTATGACAAAAACACTGCCAGTCTAATGCTTTTTGTTGGGCCAACCCCCATCTAGCTAATTTATCCCATATTCTATGCTTAAAGCATGGAGTAACACCCATGGGTCTCCCTGGACCTTCCTCTCCTGAACCACAACCATAGGTGCCCCCCATTCTACAGGGATGGTCTTACCACAGAATGGAAAGCCATGGTTCTGGAGGGACTTGCAGGAGTAAATTCCCTCCCTTGGAGTGGATTCTGCAGTCTGTGGCTTGTGTTTCCTGATCACTTTTCTGTCAACTGATCCTCAGGATTTTCTTAGGCAAGTCCTGGCTTCTCTTGTCTCAGACAACCATTCTCAGCCCTTAGAGGACAAGCAGACAAGTGGAGCTGAGTCCAGGCTAATCAGACCTAGTCCTTGGTCAGGCAGTGGTCATTCTTCCAACCATCCTGCCCCAGTGTAGTCTCCATTGTTTCTCACTGGGCATCCCACTCACATCTCTGCCAGGAATTAGTGCCCCTCCCAGCCCCACACTCTTGGCCACCATTTCCCCTCTCCCCTTTCCCTTCCCCGTCTCCAACTCCTTTTCTCCTCCCCCTCCACTATGCTACAAGTGGACCCTAGCTAGGTCTAGGGCTTGGGGTGACTCAGGAGGGAGAGGGGTGATGGGGTTCCCTTACTTCTGCTCTTCAGGGAGCCTGGCAAGGAGAGAGCCTGGGCTGTCTGTCCCAATATCCTCCTGTCCCACTACCCACCCTTTATTTCCTAGCCCACCCAGTCAGCATATTATGATATAATGGGATCTTTGTGTCCTCACATTATTCATGGCAGGGGCTTCTCTGCATTTTCCCTTGCCCTTTCTGCTCAGGAGGCCTCAGTGATTGGCTTTATATCCCTATATACACAAAGATCGGGCCCATTTCATTTATATATCAGTATATTCTCTTCATTCATTTGTCTCTAGATTCTGATTGAGAGGATGCTTTTGTGGACACAGAATACATCACAGCACCCTTTTATGAGAAGCAATAATAAACACACCCCATGATAAGTCCTGTCCTCCTTTCACTTCATTCCACTGCAGAAGTTATCAGATATTCTTTCTATCCCCTTATATATTGTCTTTACTATTTCTATTGCATCCTCATCCTCATCTATCTTATTGTTATGCTTATGATATTCCCACTTTCCCCTTCTAGTCTTATGTGTGTATGTGTTTTGCCATGCATCCTTATTCCTTGTCTCTGCACATTTCTCTCTCTCTCTCTCTCTCTCTCTCACACACACACACACACACTATCTCTATACATAGATTTCTCCTCTCAGCTATGTAAATGCTTAAAACAATCCTACTGCTCCTCTGTTTGATATAGGATATATGAAGCCTCCCCAGGCTGTGTGCAGACTGTGTTATTCCTACTCTGTGGAAATACACAGTGTCCGAATATACTCAGAGGAAGAAGAATCTAGATTAAATTAGTCCCTATTAATCCAGTTCTTATATAGGAGTACATGTGTCCTAATGTTTGTGAACACAGTGAGGGAATACTTGAATCAAAATACATATAACTCACAAGGGAGAATAGCATATGTCCAGACACTGAAAACATGATTATTAATGGCATATGGGCATATAGCAGCAGTATCAACCACGTTTGATATATTCATCCATGTATAGATAGGAAATCTACATGCTCACATAAGAATAGCAAAGTAGTGGAGAGGACAATTCATAATAGGAATGTATAAGGGGGACATATCAGTATCTGAATATATAAATGGAGACTGAAAATGATGGAATACTCTTTCCAGTTAAATAACCCGAGAAGGCAGGGATCCTCACCTGGGAGACGTGTTTGAATCTTCCACCATCTGTTTTTCGATGTGATTTTACATTAAAATGAATATTCTGAACCTGTTTTACCTTTGTCTACCCCAAAAGTCTTCCCTTCTTAAGTCAGGAAGGTGTTTCTCAGGGTCGTTTTGGAGCCTCTACTATTGCCCTCCTCCCCATTATTACAAATGGATATGGATAAAAAATTCTTTAGGAAATGATTGTACTTATGAGTACAAGAGTTTGTGTGGGAGTGTGGAAGTGTCTTTCTTTGAGTCTCTCTTTGTATGTGACCCATTTTCAATTCTATCCCTCGTGGCATCACTGATTATCAGCTGGAAGAGATCAGACCAGGGTGGGGGGTTAAATTGTGCCCATTCCTTTTTGTGTTGTGTATTCCTTTAGATTTCTATTAACAGAACTGTTTGCTGGAATCAATTTGGGCTTGTTGATGAAGTATTTATTGCCCTCCTGGGAATGTTGTTCCCTATACTCTGAGTCCCAATGTTACACTGAATTGGGCTCCTGCTTCTGGCCTGATGCTCTCTTCCTCCTTCAGTCTTTCTGGAAGCAGAGAGACAATGTCAGTGAGAGATTATCCATAAGGCTGATCTTTGCAGGTTGGAGGAGAAGCTCTCTCCCTCTGGTTGGTAGAACCTCCCAGACTAGCCTAAGGTGGGACAGAAAAGAGCACAATGAGCTGTGGTCAAGAGTTTGTTATTTGGAAGGTTTCCCATCCCACCCTGAAGCTCCCAAGCACCATTCAGCAGCCCAAGCAGAACCTTTTGTACAGCTTACAATCTCCCACTTCTATTCTGTCCATCATCTCCTCCTTCCTTCTCACCAATGAAACCCTAACTGTCAATCTGCCCCCACCCTCCATACACTCCAAGGCTCTCCAATCCTTTGGCCAACTCTTGACCACCTCTGCCCCATTTGGAATGTCAAAGGCCCTCCCTTCACACACATAGCAATCCTCCTCCCAGAGAGAGAATTCTCAGAGGGCAGGAGAAGAGGATATTGCCTAGCCTGCTCCCTACAAGTCTCAGGAATATGTTTAAGGAGAGCACAAATGGAGTCAGTTTTGAGTCATTCAACTTTCACAAGTGGAGGAAATCCATTCAAGGAAGGCATGGGATTTTGCTCAGACTTTTCTTACTGGGTGTCCATCACATTTTTACCAAAAGGTCAGGGATTGTTTGGTCCCCATCTTAGGCCCAAATTGCAAGTCTGAAGCCTCCCAGCATCCTTAGCTCTTTGGGAAATTTCTCCACCAGCTCTGGTAGAGTACCTTGCAGGGCACTTGGGCCAATTTAGCTTGGCTCTCAGAGGAGGCAGAGCCCAAGAGATGAAAAGCAGCTACCCTGTGGCAGGCAAGAGAGAGAGAGCTGGGCTCACAGGCCCTCTTCTGCCTCTTAGGGTCTGGGGACCCTTGGCCAAGCCCCTGCCTTACTCTTGACTTCACTTTTCCTCTGAGGTCTCTTTTCAGCCCTCCATCCCATACAAACCTAGAGTCCCACTGAAACTCCAAGCCCACATCCCTTCCACACATGACTCCCCCCAGCCAACCACCCTGCTCCCTCCGTGAAAAATCTGCCTGTCTGCTTTCCCTTACGCCAAACCAACAGGTTGCCTCCTTCTTCTGAGCCTAAAGCCTGGAATCAGCGCGGGAGTCTCCCTGGCCCTGTCTCCTGAGCTACACCTGTCCCTCACCCCGCAGGGACTGTCACAGCCCAGAGCCCTGAGGGTGGGGCGTGCAAGGCCAAAAGTCTGGAGGGACGAATTGGGGACTTTTTGACTCCCCTGGGAGCTGTCCCAGGTCCGCGCCTGGTGCTTCCTGCCCACGTGACTCCCAGGTTCAGGCAGCTGAGCCTGGCCTGGGCTTTGGGCGGGTCCCCTGCATCTGTCTCTGTGCAGTAACCATTCTCAGCCAGAGGGGGAGACGCAACTGAGCAGAGCTGAGCCCAGGCAAGGCGCCTCACCCCATTCCCGCTTAGGGTGGATGCCCAGTGACGTCACCACCTTGGACATTCTGCTGTGCTCCTTCCTCAACCCCCGCCCCGGCTCCATCAGCCCCCAACGGGCATCAACCCCGACCCGTCTGCCTGCCCTCCGCTCCTCTCGCGCCCCTCCGCCCCGCCCCACTCGCGTGGGCATCGTGTCGGTTCCCCAACAAACCCAGTCCGGCTCTTCTCCTGGCCCCCACCTTCGCTGCTGCAAGTGGCCTGAGTTAAAAGGGAGGGGTGGCGGGTGTTACAGACTGTGGCCATCCCGGGAGCCCGGCATGGAGGGTGAGAACCACAGGAGCGTTATTGCTGCCCGGGGCCCTCTGCTGTGCGTCCAGACGTCCCCGTGTCACCCCCTTCAA
>NC_058136.1:70434666-70450628 GCF_016433145.1 Gracilinanus agilis | reverse complement strand
AGGTCACAAAGAGAGCCCATAGTGACCTCCTACAAGAGGCAGGGCTGACATTTATCCATAGGGGTTTGGGGAGTCTTTAGTTATAACCGTAGGGATAAGAGAAAGGGAAAAACAATGTGTTATGAATTCTCATTGATGAAGAATGAGTCAAATAAATGTATAGAGTGAACACATGCAGGTACCCATGTGAATAGAAAAAGAATCTAAGAATGCTTAGAGAATAGGAGCACACTTCAGTTCCTTCATATAAGAATTGTCACCTATTTCATGTTCAAATTTACATAAATACTAATGTTTATTGTATGTGGAATAGAATAACATCTTTCTGTAGAGAGGATTGTAAAGAGAATCTTTAAGGTCTCCTAAGCAGGAAATGAGAGGGAGAAAGGAGAAGGACCCTGGGATAGGAATAGACTGAGGCCATATTGGAGCCCTCCTGCATCAGAATATACCAAGAATGGGGCATTTTAATGGGGTGACAGAGGGATGTCTGGACAGACTGTTGAGGGTCACCAAGCATCAGTTCCTGGTGCCTGAGCCTCTTTCCATACTTGCCCAGCTCCAGGAATGGCAGCAGTAAGTCAGATAAACCCCACAGGCAGATGTTGAAATGAATTAGGAATGGTTAGAGTGGTTAGGAGTCAATGGAGTCCCAGAGAGTAGGGAGCCATGGGGAGCTGACTCTAGGCAGAGGAAAGGGTGTGAGGCATGGTGGGAGCAGATGGAGGATGGGGCTGGGTTGGCTGGGGAAGAAATGGAGCCTTCCCAAGGGGGTGCTGACGTCACCATCCATGAGCGCTCAGCTTGGGTCACCCAGTCAGAACTCAGCTCCTCTTGCCTCCAGGTCTCTCGAGGGCTGGGAATGGATGAAAGAGAAGGGAGAGATGCCATGGGACCCAGGCAAAGCCTACTAGAGGCTCGGCTACCTAAGGAGAGAAGCCCAGGGACCACTAAAAAGCAAGCCTCAAGACCCCTGGGCACCTGTAGAAAGTTTAGTTCCCAACTGGTACCCATAAATGTTCAGGCCCTCTCCTTGGACGCCTTGGATTGTGAAGAAGGGGAGGGAGCAGTTCTGCCTGAATCCCTTTCTAGTAAGTAACCGAGGGGGTTAAAGGATGGGGAGGGAGTATGGTCAAGTGCCTACAGAGACCACTCTGCATGCCATTTTTGGCACCCATACTATAAATAGTTCACCATCATTGAACTAGGAATGACTCAGAATTTCTCTTACCTACCAAGCTTGTCTTACATTTTGGCATCTCCCTCCAAGCTTCATGGGCTGAAGATCTCTTAGTAGGCTACTCAGAAAATGGTTACCACCTTCACTGAGTTTAGGTATAAAACCCATATTGGATTATAAGTTAAGGACAAAAACAAAGCCCTTGAAAACTTTGGGCAGGCCAGAGATAACACATTTAGCAGGGAGAGCCTGGGCAAACCCCAGAGCCTTCCCCAATGGGTTTCTTCCATTTGTGAAATCAAAGGGATGGAAGCCCAGGTGAAGTCCCCATTTCTTGCCCTTAGAGAACTTCTGGAATAGAGGGGTAGGGAGGGGGAAGCAGGATTAGGGAGAGGCAGCACTTTTGACATGGGAGTGTGGTAGTGTTCTCTTGGAGAAACAGTGGTCAAGAAAGGCTCTCTGGAGTGGGGCTGAGAGACAGTCGGGCTTTCATTGATAGCAGAAGGTAGAGATCAAAACAGAGGCGAGTATTGTAAGCCTTCCATAGCAACCTGCTTGAGCTGTAGAAAGTTGCAATGGGAATCAGGGTGGGGAAGGAAGCCTGCTGAATAACATCCCTTTGAACAGAGCATTTATCCTACTGAGGGGCAAAAGAGGGCCTCTTCAGGGTCTTAAGAGATCTGTCAGTCAAGGGCAAAAGAGGTTTAGAATATGAACTCATTTCCAAAATCTCATGGAAAAGGACTTTGAATGATTGGGACATATATCCTCAGAGATGAATATTCCTATATTCTATCTTCGTACTGTCATCTCACATAAGTGCTGGGCAGAGGAGGGTGGGGAGGCACAGTGTAGAGGGCTAAGGGAGCTCCACCAGAGTCCCTCTGCTTTTTCCAGTAACTAAATCTGGTGGGCAAATGAAGTCTCTGCGTGCCAGCTTTGGCACACATGCCCTAGGTTCACCATCATGGCTCTATATAAGTACTCATATCCTTTATATATTCTTTCATATGCTTATTTAAATATATATTAATATTACTCTCTAGGGGACCTTGAGCTCTTTAGAGAGACCTGGTCTTGCTTAGGAATTGCCCCAAAGGGGACCCATCTGGTAGTCAATGGCAAAACAGATTGAGAACATAAAATAATTTCTAAAATTTCATAGGAAAAGAGAGAGAAGTCAGGGATATCTCATCTATTTAAGTCCTTGGATCTTCCCCAACACAGATAAAAAACAGCCCACTCATATAATAATACAAGGACTCGTGCTAAGAATAGAGAATATAGGAGCAGATATGAACATTTCTATGTATATGAGTATTCATTTATACACCAATGAATCTAGAGAAGGAATATGAGAACACAAAGACTGAGTATGTTGAAATTCTCTTCCAAGGAGTTGTCACCTAATATTTTTCATATGCATATACTAATTTTAATATAAGCCTATCATGAATATATACATATTTATAAATGAAGTAAATACCTATAGGATTGTAAAGAGATCCATTAATGGTTCCTAAGCAGGTAAGGGGGAGAGAAAGGAAGAAGACCCCCTATCAAGAATAGACAGAGGACATATTGGTGTACCTTTTTTTTTTTTAAACCCTTGTACTTCGGTGTATTGTCTCATAGGTGGAAGAGTGGTAAGGGTGGGGTGGAGTACCTTTTTACATGAGAATATACCAAGCCCAAGGGATTTTTAAAGGGGAGACAGAGGGATGGCTGGACAGACATCTGAGGGTTCCCCCCAGGCATCATGAGATCTCGTTCCTGTGGCTCTCTCCATCCAAGCTCATATCCATGGGTGGAAGCACTCAGAAAACTCCCAGGCACCATCTAGTAGCAGATGGGAAGGGTGAATGGAATCTGAGAGTAGAGAGGCAGGGGGGAGGGCTGTGATACATGGAGGGGACAGAAGGAGAATGGGGCTGGGCTGGTGAAAAATGAAATGCAGTTTGACCAGGGTGGGATCTGACATCACTATCCATTAGCATTCCGTGTGGAGCCTCCCAACCTGAACTTACCTCTGCTTGTCTTGTGGTCCATCAAGGGCTTAGAATAAATGTCAGTGAAGTGAGAGATCCCATTGGACTTGTTCAAAGGCTCTTATCTAAGCACAAATCACAAGGGGTCCCTAATCTCTAGTGCTGCAACCACTGGAGATATGTCAAATGTAGGGAAAGACTTTGCAACTGGTACCTAATGAACCTTTAGACTACTGTCATCCACCCTTCTGGATTCAAGGGGGGACAGTCAAGTATGGCTTGGGAGGAGGGATCTCTATTGCTGGAAGCTGGTCGACCAAGACCAGGCTTGATTCCAAGATATAGGTTTAGAACAAAGACTGATCTAGCAGGTCAAAGGCATATCCAAAGGAAACCATTAGATTGGCAGATTTTCTCAGCTAGAAGAGGCTGGTTGCCAGGGAATGGAGGGCAGAGAAGGAATGTGGAATTGGAGTCTGAAAGGGATTGTAGGTCCTGCATGGTATGGAAGGCTAAGAGACCTCAAAGGTCATATGGTCCAACATCCTCAATTTGACAAAGTGGATAAGGGAAGCCAAGAGCAAGGCGGGGGGCGGGGCTTGGCTAAGGCACACAGTCAAGAAGGGGGCAGAAATAGGTTTGTGAGCCCAACTCCTTCTATCTCTCTCTTCCTACAAAAGGCAAGCATCATATGCTGGAAGTCACTTAGGAGGCTCATATTGACTGAATACAATAAAATACTTTGGGGTCCAGATGGTGCCTCCAAAAAAAAAAGGAGGCAGGATTGGTAGATTATCTATGAAAATAGGGGTTCTTGGAGTCTTTAGTTATGATTGGAGAGTGAGGTGGACAGAAAAATCACTGGCATAGACACTTAGCAAGGGGAGTCTGAGCAAACACCATGCCTTCTCAGAATGGGTTTCTTCCATGAGTGAGTGAAAGAAGGGGGATAGCCATCACCTGTTCCAGCCAAACCCGAAACAGGAACAGGAGAGGAGGGCCTTTCATATGCCAAGTGTGGTAAAGCTGGACAAGTGTTGGTAAAAGTGGGAGAGCCTTGGAGAGGCAGCGGTCAATCGAGGCTCCATGGAGGGGGGGCCGAGTCCACTAAGAGTACCACGAGCACTTGGATCAGCAGGTCCAAACTTTCTGCATGCTCAGGTATTGGACAAAAGGTGTAGATGATGGGCAGAGCAGAGGTAGGACTTGGATGCTAGACAAAGGGACCTGCTTGGGCTAACCTAAGATTCTAAGACCATCATGAGGAGAGCTAGAAAGCCTGCTGAAAACAACCCCTTGACCAAAGCTCAATTGGAAGCTGCCTTTTCCATTCCTAAACTGGACAGGTTCGTGGAGATCTGCACAACTTGGGGAGAAACGTTCTACCCCAGCATGCACACATCAGCCTTTAAGGACCCAAACTGCCAACCAGCCTAATGAGAAAGACCATGAGGCCAAAAGCCAGCTCAAATCTGTAAAAACCATATCCCCAAAAGGAGAACTACAAGTCTTTGATCCAAAATACCTATAATTAGATACTTCAATCACTCATTGATTTGAGAAGAGACAGGCAGGAGTGCAAAGAAAAAGGAAAGCAAAACAGAAGAACATGGAGCCTGTAAAAACCCCTCTAAGCTGGTCCATTGCAGCCTCTTTCTTATAAAGATGGATAAAGAGATGTTGTATGAGAAGCACCCAGCAATACTCACTGAGGCACAATGACTTCAGAGAATCTGACATATTATAAATCTTGTCTCATATTAAGAGGACGAAAGGCTGAGAATGAATATATGGAGAATACAGGAGTAGATATGCTGCTATGTGAATGGAGAATATAAATATGTATAGGAAGACTCATGAGACTATAGAATGAATACTCGTGAAGGATGAGCCCTATGCACCAAGAGGGAATGTGTGCTCCTAGAGAGGAAGAGAAAAATAGAATATTTAGAGATTATGAGCATGTTTCTCTTCTCTTCATAGGAGTTGTCATATTCCATATTTATGTACAGAAGTATGAATTTTACTCTACATGAAAGATTAAAATCACGAATATGAATCCTATAATTCAAGTAGACAATATCCTTCTGCATGGAGGATTTTAAAGAGAATCACTGAGATCTCCTAAGCAGGAACAGAGAGTCAGAAAGAGACAGAGACGGAGACAGAGAAAGAGAAAGAGAAAGAGAGACTGCAAGACAGAGGGGAAGAGGAGCCCTTCACAGGAACAGACCCAGGACATAAGGGAGCCTGTCAAACCCAGAGGTTTTGAGAGAGTAATGGAAGCTGGACAGACAGCAGAGGGTGACTAGGCATCATGTGCAGGTCCAGGGATGGCAGCAGCAATTCGGGAGGTGGAAAGGAGTGGGTGGGAGGAGATGGAGTCCCAGAGAGTAGGGAAGGCATGGGGAGCTGACTCTAGGCAGAGGGAAGGGTGTGAGGCATGGTGGGAGCGAATGGAGGATGGGGCTGGGTTGGCGGCAGAAGAAACGGAGCCTTCCCAAGGGGGTGCTGACGTCACCATCAGTGCGCACTCAGCTGGGGTCACCCAGCTAGAACTCAGCTCTGCTTGTCTCCGGGTCTCTCGAGGGCTGGGAATGGATGAGAGACAACGGAGAGATGCCATGGGACCCAGGCAAAGCCTACTAGATGCTCTGCTGCCTAAGGAGAGAAGCCCAGGGGCTACTTACACCAGCCCCTAGATGCCTCGACACCCGTCAAATGTAGTTCGCAACTGTTACCCAAGCAACGTTAGAACCTTCGCCTTCGCCCGCTCTGGGTTCGAGGGCGGCCAATCACGTATGGCGTGGGGGGTGGGGACACCACTGGTGCTCGAGGCCAATCGACAACGACCCTTTTCAAGGGCTCTATTCCAAACTCTCAGCTCTGCACCAAGAACTAGCTACTGGGGCCACCGATGCCCCAAGGGAAAAGAGCAGCCTGGCAGATTTCTCAGCGCCATGGAGCTGGAATCTGAAAGAGCTTGTAGGATGGAGGGCTAAGAGAGACCTCAGAGGTCGTCCGGTCCAGTTTCCTCATTGGACACAGTAAGGGAACAAGGGCAGGGCAGGGGCTTAGCCAAGATCACAGAGCCAGGAAGGGGCAGAAACAGACCTCTGAGTCCAGATCTCTCTCTCTCTCTCTCTCTCTCTCCAAGCCTAGCTTCCTTATCCCTTTGGCCAAGATCTCCGCCAGTTAAGCATCACAGGCTTGAGGTCACAAAGAAAGCCCATAGTGATCTCATACAATAAAAAATTCTGGTGCTGGGCTATTGCCTCCACACACACACAGAGGCAGGGCTCAAATGCTGCCTGTAGAAATAGGGGTTCTGGGATGAAAACTCATTTATGAACATCAATACTCATTTATAAATATCAATAATTATATATGAACGAATGAATACTCGTTCATGAAGAATGTTTCAAATAAATGCACATGGAGTGAATGTTAGCTCATATGAGTAGAAAAATAATATGACAGAGAACAGGAGTACATTTCTATTCTCTTCAAATATATAAATATTAATATTTACTGTATATGAAAGAGTGTAAACACAAAAATATACATATATAAAACTGAAGTAGACAATATTTTTTGGTATGGAGGATTGTAAAAAGAATCTAAAAGGTCTCCTAAGTAGGAAATGAGAAACACACAGGACTCTGTAACACGAATAGACAGATAACATATTGGAGCCTTCCTTGCACCAGAATATAAGTAGCCCAAATTTTTTACAGAGTAACAGAGGAATGGCTGGACAGACAGCTGAGAGTCAGCAGGCTCCAGTCCTGGTCCCTGAGGCCCTCTTCATCCATGTCCAGCTCCAGGGATGGCAGCAGTCACTCAGATAATCCTCTAGACCCCAGACACAGGCAGAAGCAATTAGGGAGGTAGAAATGAGTGAGGGAGTAGTTGAAGGGAGCAGGAGTGAATGGAGTTCAAGAGAGTAGGGAGGCATGTGGAGCTGACTCTAGGCAAAGAGGAGGGTGTGATCCATTGTGAGGGAGAAAAGAGACTGGAGGATGAGACTGTGGTGGCAGAAGAAGATATGCAGCCTTACCAAGGTGGTTGCTGACACCATTCATGGGCACTCACTGGGTTCCACTCAGTGGGAATTTAACTTCTGGTTGTCTCCAGGTCTCCTGAGGGCTGGGAATAAATAAGAGAGAAGGGAGAGATACAGGCTTAGAACAAAGATTTAACTACCTAGTTGGGCGCTGTCCAAAGGAATAACATTAGCCTGGAATAGATTTCTCAGTGCCATGCCATGCAGTTTGAGTTTGAAAGAGTTTGTAGGTATCCATGGGATGGAGGTCTAAAAGAGACCTCAGAAGTGGTCTGGTCCAGTTTCCTCATCAGTATACAGTGAGTAAGGGAAGTCAAGGGCAGGGTAGAGGTAGAAAGAACCTGTGAGCCCAGCTCTCTCTTCCTGCAAGCCTAGCTGCCTTACACTTTGACCATGATCTCTTTCCAATAGGCAAGCATCACTGGCTTGAGGTCACTTAGAAAGCCAATAGTGACCTCATAGAATATAAAACTTTGGAGCTTTGGAGAAAGAATGGAAAAGGAGGAGAAGGAATATGAAGAAGGAGAAAGAGAAGATAGAAGAAGGAAGATGGAGAAGAAGGAAAGGAGGAGAAGAGGAAGAAGGAGGAGGAGAAAAGGAAGGAGGAGGAGGAGAAAAGGAAAAAGGAGGAGAAGGGGAGGAGAAGGGGAAGGGGAAGGAAGAGGAGGAGAAGGAGGAGAAGGAGGAGGAAGAGAAGGAGGAGGAAGAGGAGGAGGAGGGCTGGCTGGTTACCCATAGAAATAGAAGTTCTGGGAATCTTTAGTCATAGCCATTGGTAAGTTAAAGGGGGAAAATTAGAATATACTATAGTCACTGATGAAGAATGATATAAATGAGTTCAGAGAGAATATGTGTGTACTCATGATGAGAAATGGTATGGTTGGAGAAGATGTGGCAAAATAGGGACATCTAAGCATTAGTAGATTTGTGAATTGATCCAATAAATCTGAATGGCAATTTAGAACTATGCCCAAAGGGCTTTAAATGCCTGCCTGCCCTTCGATCCAGCCATACTGCTGCTGGGTTTATATCCCTAAGAGATAAGGAAAAAGGCATGTACAAAAATATTTATAGTGGTGCTCTTTTGTGATGGCAAAAAATTGAAAATGAGACGCCCATCAATTGGGTAATGGCTGAACAAACTGTGGTATCTGTTGGGGATGGAATACTATTGTGCTGAAAGGAATAATGAACTGGAGGAATCCCATGTGAACTGGAAAGGCTTCCAGGAATTGATGGCAGAGTGAAAGAAGCAGAACCAGGAGAACCTTATACACAGAGAAAGATACACTGTGGTACAATTCAATGTAATGAACTTCTCTACTAGCAGCAATGGTCCAAGACAATTCTGAGGGACCTATGAGAAAGAACTGTGAGAATAAATACAGAAGAAAAACAACTGCTTCATCTCACATGGACTCACGGGGATATGATTGGGGATGTAGACTATAAATGATCACCCTAATGCAAATATTAATTATTAATATGGAAATAGGTCTTGATCAATGGCATATGTAAAACCCAGTGGAATTGCTTGTTGGCTATGGGAGGGGGGTGAGAGGAAGGGAGGGGGGTTGGAGGAATGGAGGGAAAGAACATGAATCATGTAACCATGGAAAAATTTTCATTAATCAATAAAGAATCATATAAGAATTGTCACCTATTTAATATTCAAATACATAAAAACTAATGTTTATTGTATGTGGAAGAGAATAACAATGAATACAAATACATATATATCTCAAGTGGGCAATATCTTTCTGTAGAGAGGATCTTTAAGGTCTTCTAAGGAGGAAATGGGAGGGAGAATGGAGAAGGACCCTGGAATAGGAATAGACTGAGGCCATATTGGAGCCCACCTACATCAGAATATACCAAGAATAGGGCATTTTAATGGGATGACAGAAGGATGTCTGGACAGACAGTTGAGGGTCATCAACCCATCAGTCCTGGTACCTGAGGCCCTTCCCATTCATGCCCAGCTGCTCCAGGGATGGCAGCAGTCAGTCAGATAAACCCCACAGACAGAACCTGCAGATGTTAAAATGAATCAGGAATGGTTTGAGTGGCCACTAAACACCAAACCACAAGACCCCTGGACACCTGTAAAAAGTAGTTCCCAACTGATACCCATGAATGTTCAAGGCCTTCTCCTTGGACTGTGACGAGGGGGAGGGAGCAGCTCTGCCTGAGTCCCTCTTTCTACTAAGAAACTGGAGGGGAGTGATGGGGTGGGGAGGGAGGGTGGTCAAGTGCCCACAGAGACCACTCTGCATGCCATCTTCGGCACCTGTACTATAAGTTCACCATCACTGAACTAGGAATTGACTCAGAATTTCTCTTACCTACCAAGCTTGACTTACATTTTGGCATCTCCCTCCTCTAATGATCAAGCTGCATGGGGTAAAAATCTCTTAGTGGGCTAATCAGAAAATGGTTACCACCTTCACTGAATTTAGGGTACATAACCCATATTGTGTTATAAGGGCAAAAACAAAGCCCTTGAACTTTGGGCAGGCCAGAGATTTAGCAGGGGAAGCCTGGGCAAAATCCCAGGACCTTCCCCAATAGGTTTTTCCATTTGTGAAATCAAGGGGATGGAAGCCCAGGTGAAGTCCCTGTTTCTTGCCCTCAGAGAACTTCTGGAATAGAGGGGTAAGGGAGGGGGAAGCAGGATTAGGGAGAGGCAGCACTTTTGACATGGGAGTGTGGTAGTGTTCTCTTGGAGAAACAGTGATCAAGAAAGGCTGTCAGGAGGGGGACTGAGTGACAGTTGGGCTTTCATTGATAGCAGAAGGTAGAGACTAAAACAGAGGCGAGTATTGTAAGCCTTGCATAGCAACCTGCTTGGGCTGTAGAAAGTTGCAATGGGAATCAGAGAGAAGGAAGGTTGCTGAATAACATCCCTTTGAGCAGAGCATTTATCCTAATGAGGGGCAAAAGAGGGCCTCTTCAGTGCTTTAACAGATCTGGCAGCCAAGGGCAAAAGAGGTTTAGAATATGAACTTGTTTCCAAAATCTCGTGGAAAAGGACATTGAAAGATTGGGACATATCTCCTCAGAGATGAATATTCCTATATTCTATCTGCATAGGGTCATCTCACATAAGTGCTGGGCAGAAGGATGGAGAGGCACAGTGGAGAGGGCTAAGGGAGCTCCACCAGAGTCCCTCTGCTTTTCTAGTAACTAACTCTGATGGGCACATGAAGTCTCTGCGTGCCATCTTTGGCACACATGCCATAGGTTCGCCACCATGGCCCTATATAAGTACTCATATCCTTTATATCTTCTTTTATATGATTATTTAAATATATATTCATATTGCTCTCTAGATGATATTGAACACTTCAGAGAGACCTCCTGGTCTTGTTTAGGGGTTGCCCCAAAGGGGAGCCATCTGGCAATCAATGGCAAAACTGATTGAGAACATAAAATCATTTCTAAAATTTCATAGGAAAAGAGAGAAGTCACGGATATCTCATCTATTTGAGTCTTCAGATCTTCCCCAACACTGAGATAAAAAGCAGCCCACTCATATATATATAATAGAACTCATGTCCTAGGAACAAATGGAGAATAAAGGAGCAGATATGAACATTCCTATATATATGAATATTCATTTATACCCCCAATGAATCTAGAGAAGGAATATAGGAACACCGAGATACTCTAAGTATGTTGAAATTCTCTTCCAAGGAGTTGTCATCTAATATCTATTCATATGCAGATACTAATTTTTATATAAGCCTATCATGAAGATATACATATTTATAAATGAAGTAGATAATACCTCTATAGGATTGTAAAGAGATCCATTAATGGCTCCTAAGCAAGAATAGGGAGAGAGAAAGGAAGAGGACTTCCTACTATCAATAGACAGAGGACATATTGGAGCAGGTTTTGTATGAGAATATGCCAAGGAATTTTTAAAGGGGAGACAGAGGGATGGCTGGACAGATAGCTGAGGGTCCCCAGGCATCATGAGATCTCATTCCTGTGGCCCTCTCCATCCATGCCCAGGCTCCAGGGGTGGCAGCACTCAGAAAAATCCCAGGCACCACCTAGTAGCAGATGGGGAGAGTTAATGGAATCTGAGAGTAGAGAAGCATGGGGGAGGGTGTGACACACAGTGGCAGCAGAGGGACAATGGGGCTGTAGTTGGACCAAGGTGGGCTCTGACATCACCATCCCTGAGCACTCCCTGGGAAGCCTCCTAACCTGAACTTACCTCTGTCTTGTGGTCCATCGAGGGCTGGGAATAGATGTCAGTGGAGTGAGATCCCATGGAACTTGCTCAAAGCCCGCTTTTAAGACTCAGCTAACTAAGTTCAATACCCATCCCAGCAACCACTGGAGACATGTCAAATGTAGGGAAAGACTTTGCAACTGATACCTAATGAACCTTTGGACCTTTGCCATCCACCCTGTTCTGGGCTTCAGGGTGGCCAGTCAAGTATGGCTTGGAAAGGGGATTCTCTATTGCTGGAGGCTGGTCCTCAAAGACCCATGGAGTTGATTCCAAGATATAGGCTGTCAACAAGGAATGACTTCCAAGAGAAACCATTAGATCGGCAGTTTCTCAGCTGGATGGGGCTGGTTGCCTGGGAATGGGAGGCAGAGAACGAATGTGGAATTGGAGTTTGAAAGAGTTTGTAGATTTGCCTTGGATGGAAGACTAAGAGACCTCAGAGGTCATCTGGTCCAACTTCCTCATTGGAAATGAGTAAGGAAAGGCAAGGAGGAGGGCGGGGGAATGGCCAAGATCACACAGCCAGGAATGGGGGAAGAAATAGACCTGTGAGACCAGCTCTCTGTGTCTGCAAGTAAAGCCACCATACACTTTGGCAATGATGTCCTCCACCAGCCAACATCACAGCCTTTAGGGTCACTTAGAAAGCCCACAGTGAACTCAAACAATAAAATACTTTGTTCTGGGATGTTGCCACTACCATAAAAAGAGTCACAGCTAGCAGGTTACCTATAGAAATAGTGGTTGTGGGAGTCTTTAGTTATAACCACAGGGATAAGGGAAAGGACATTATATATAATGAATATTCATTCACAGTATATGAATAGAAAATATAATACTTATATAGATAGGAATTTGTTTCTATTCTCTTCATATGAATGCTGTCATCCATTCCATATTCATATACATAAATATTAAATTTTATTATGAAAGAGTATGACTATGTATATACACAGTAGACAATATCTATCTGCATGGAGGATTATAAAGAGAATCACTGAGATCTCCTAAGCAGGAATAGAGAAGGAAAGAGGACCACCAGACAAGAGCAGACAGAGGTCATTAGAGCTCTCAGCCATCACAATATTCCAAGCCCAAGGGACATTTAAAAAGGGGCACAGAGGGATGGCTGGATAGGCAGCTGAGGGTCCCCAGGCATCATGAGACCTCCTTCCTGTGGCCGTCTCCATCCATGTCCAGATCAGAGGTGGCAGCACTCAGAAAACCCCCTGGGACCATCTACTAGTTTGGGGTGTAGTGAATGGAATTCTGAGAGAGTAGAGAGGTATAGGGGAGTGTGTGATACATGGTGGGGGCAGATGGGAGGATGGGGCTGGGCTGGTGGAAAAAAATTGCAGTTTGACCAAGGTGGACTCTGATATCACCATCCATGAGCACTCCTTGGGGAGACTCGCAACCTGAACTTACCTCTGCTTGTCTAGTCGTCCAGGAAGGGCTGGGAATGGATATTGGTGAGGTGAGAGATACTATGGAACTTGCTCAAAGTCCCTTATTCTAAGCACAAACCACAAGGGGCCACTAATCCCGATCCCAGCAACCACTGGAGATATGTCAAATGTAGGGAAAGACTTTGCAATTGGTACCTAATGAACATTTGGACCTTTTATCATCCACCCTTCTTGGCTCCAGGGGGATCAGTCAAGAATGGCTTGAGAGGGGTATCTCTATTGCTGGAGGCTGGTTCACAAAGATCCATAGGCTCGATTCCAAAATATAGGCTTCGAACAAAGACTGATCTAGCAGGTCAGGGGCTGATCCAAGGGAAACCATTAGATTGGCAGAGTTTCTCAGCTGGATGAAGCTGGTTGCCTGGTAATGGAGGGCAGAGAAGGAATGTAGAATTGGATTCTGAAAGGCCTTGTAGGTTTAAATGGGGGGAAAGGCTAAGAGACCTCAGAGGTCATCTGGTCCAACTTCCTCAACTTGACAAAGTGGATAAGAGAAGCCAAGAGCAGCACAGGGATTTGACCAAGGCACACAGTCAAGAAGGGGCAAAAATAGGCTTGTGAGCCCAACTCCTCCTATCTCTCTCTTCCTGCAAAAGGCAAGCATCACATGCTGGAAGGTCACTTAGGAGGGCTCATATTGACTGAATATGATAAAATGCTTTGGTGTCCAGATGGTGCCTCCTGGGTTGGCAGATTATCTATGAAAATAGGGGGTTTTGGAGTCTTTAGTTATGACTGGAGTCAGGTGGAAAGAAAAAGCCCTGGGATGGACACTCAGCAGGGCAAGTCTTCTGAGCAAATCCCATGCCTTCTCGGAATGGGTTTCTTCCATGAGTGAAAGAAGGGGACCATCACCTGTTGCAGCCAAAGCCTGAAGAGGGATAAGAGAGGAGAGCTCTCCTATCTATGTTGAGTGTGGTAATGCTGGCCAAGAGTGGGCTAAAGAGGGAGAGCTTTGGAGAGGCAGCAGTCAATCAAGGCTCCATGGAGGGTGGCTGAGTCCACTAAGAGTACCATAAGCACTTCATGAACACTTGTTCAACAGATCCAATCCTCCTGAACTTTCAGGGATTGGAAAGAAGGTGAAAATTATGGGCAGAGCAGAATTAGGACTTGGATACTAAACAAAGGGACCTGCGTGGGCTGCCCTAGGGTTCTAGGGTCATTAGGAGAGCCAGAAAGCCTGCTGAATACAACCCCTTGACCAAAGCTCATTTGGAAGCTGCCCTTTCTGTTCCTAAACTAGACAGGTTTGTGGAGATCTGCCCAACTTGGGGAGAAACGTTCTGCCTCAGCATGCACACATCAACTTTAAGGACCTAATGTTTAGAAAGACCATGAGGCCAAAAGCCAGCTCAAATCTTTAAAAACAATATCCCTGACAGAAGAACTACAAGTCTTTGATTATCTTTAAGTGGATAAGGGAAGCCAAGAGCAGCACAGGGATTTGGCTACAATTGCACAGCCAGGAAGGGGCAGAATATCCCCAACAGGAGAACTACAAGTCTTTGATCCAAAGTACCTATGATTGGATACTTCAATTACTCATTGAATTTGAGAAAGAGACAGGCAGGAATGAAAAGAAAAAGGAAAGCAAAACAGAAGAACATGGAGCCTGTAAAAGCCCCTCTAAACTGATCCATTGCAGCCTCTTTCTTATAAAGATGGATAAAGAGATGTTGTATGAGAAGCACCCAGCAATACTCACCGAGGCACAATGACTTCAGAGAATCTGACATATTATAAATCTTGCTTATAAATATGCTTCTATGTGAATGGAGAATTTATATATATATATATATATTGTTAGGAAGACTAATGAGACTATTATACAATGAATACTCATGAAGGATGAGCCCTATGCACCAAGAGGGAATGTGTGCTCCTAGAGAGGAAGAGAAAAATAGAATATTTAAGAGACTATGAGCATGTTTCTCTTCTCTTCATAGGAGTTGTCATATTCCATATTTATACATAAGTATGAATTTTTACTCTACATGAAAGACTAAATCATGAATATGAATCCTATAATTCAAGTAGACAATATATCCTTCTGCATGGAGGATTATAAAGAGAATCACTGAGATCTCTTAAGCAGGAACAGAGTCAGACAGAGACAGAGACAGAGACAGAAAGACGGAGGGGAAGTAGCTCTTCACAGGAACAGACCCAGGACATATGGGAGCCTGTCAAACCCAGAGGTTTTGAGAGACTAATGGAAGCTGGACAGACAGCAGAGGGTGACTAGGCATCAGTCCTGGTCCCTCTGGTTCTTTCCATCCATGTGCAGGTCCAGGGATGGCAGCAGCCATTGGGGAGGTGGAAAGGAGTGGGTGGGAGGAGATGGAGTCCCAGAGAGTAGGGAGGGCATGGGGAGCTGACTCTTGGCAGAGGGAAGGGTGTGAGGCATGGTGGGAGCAAATGGAGGATGGTTCTGGGTTGTTGGGAGAAGATATGCAGTTTTACCCGGGGGGGGGGGGGGGGGGGTCCCCTCCCTTCCCGCTCAGCTGGGGGCCGCCCAGCTAGAATTCAACTCCGCTTGTCTCCGGGTCTCCCGAGGGCTGGGAATAGATGACGAGGGAGAGATGCCATGGGACCCAGGCAAAGCCTACTAAGAGGCTCAGCTGCTTATGGAGAGAAGCCCACGCGCCACTTGCATCAGCCCCGAGACCCCTGGACACCCGTCGAATGTAGTTCGCAACTGTTACCCAAACAACGTTCGAACCTTCTCCTTCGCCCGCTCTGGGCTCGAGGGCGGCCAATCACGTATGGCGTGGGGGATGGGTGCACCCCCGGTGCTCGAGGCCAATCCACAACGACCCAAGGGCTCTATTCCAAGCTCTCAGCTCTGCACCAAGTGAACTAGCTATTGGGGCCACCGATGCCCCCCAAGGGAAAAGAGCAGCCTGGCAGATTTCTCAGCGCCATGGAGCTGGAATCTGAAAGAGCTTGTAGGATGGAAAGCTAAGAGAGACCTCAGAGGTTCTCTGGTCCAGTTTCCTCATTGACC
>NC_058136.1:70433664-70434166 GCF_016433145.1 Gracilinanus agilis | reverse complement strand
GCCGATGCACATTTCTACTGGTTTTAACAAGTGCCATGGATCAAGTGTTTTTTTTATTTTTATATTATACCATTTATTTTTAAATTTTAATTAATTTTACTTTAGTTTGTTTTTTGCACTAAACCATTTATTTTTATTTTTCACTATTTAAATTTAATTTTTACTTTAATTTTTTTGCACTAAACCATTTATTTTCATTTTTCACTATATCATTTTCAATTTTAATTTAATTTTTACTTTAATTTGTTTTTTTTGCACTAAACCATTTATTTTTATTTTTCACTATTTAAATTTAATTTTTACTTTAATTTTTTTTTAACCCCTCACCTTCCATCTTGGAATCAATACTGTGTATTGGCTCCAAGGCAGAAGACTGGTAAGGGTAGGCAATGGGGGTCAAGTGACTTGCCCAGGGCCACACAGCTGGGAAGTGTCTGAGGCCAGATTTGAACCTAGGACCTCCCATCTCTAGGCCTGGCTCTCAATCCACTGACCCACCCAG
>NC_058136.1:70415581-70433656 GCF_016433145.1 Gracilinanus agilis | reverse complement strand
CCACTTATTTTCATTTTTCACTATTTAAATTTAATTTTTACTTTAATGTTTTTGCACTAAACCATTTATTTTCATTTTTCACTATATTATTTTCAATTTCAATTTAATTTTTAGTTTGTTTTTTTGCACTAAACCACTTATTTTTATTTTTCACTATTTAAATTTAATTTTTACTTTAATGTTTTTGCACTAAACCATTTATTTTTATTTTTCACTATACCATTTCAAATTTAAATGTAATTTTTACTTTAATTTGTTTTTTTTACTAAACCATTTATTGATTTTTCGTCTATATCATTTAAAAATTTGTTCTTTATTTTTCATTATACCATTTATTAAGGAGCGGAAGACATGTGGAGAGAGACAAGTAGATTCAATGATGGGGAAACAGCCCAAAGCCAAAAATGGTCTTTAGTGTATAGTTAGAAATTTGAGCGTGGTAAGCAATGGTAGCTAAGTCAGTCGACAAGCTTCAGTGGATTTTGCTGCCTTTGCCAGGGGTATGTGACACGGGAGGCAGGAGGAGGAATTATGTGCATGAGAAGCTATGGAGTTCCTGTTCCTGGATTGTTGTTGTACATGTCAGTTGGTGCCATCATATTCAGTAGCGTGGTGGGTGAACACATCGTATAGTAGGGCTTTACTGGAAGTTGTTGTGCTTTTTTCCAAATACATACTTTGAAAAGCTTTGCTGTATCCTTAAGTGTGATTTTTTTTTTTTGGTCTGAGGTCTTTCATTTCTTTTTTTCTAATGAAACACGTCTCAGATGTTTATAACAGAAGTTGATGGGAAAATGGAATTCATTTAACAGAAATTCTCTTTGCAGCTGACTTTTAGTAGCAGATTTTAATTTACATAAAAAGGCAAAACAGTCATTTAAAAATGTAGCCATGAGAAATGATCATTTTATACATATATATGTATGCATATCTACATATAATATATTGCCTGGCACATAGTAGGTGCTTCATAAATGTTTATTGGATGAATGAATGGAATGAATATTGGGATGCTTCTATATCTGGCTCCCTATCCTAAAACCAAGAAAAGATTGGGTTGGAAGCAGGATAGGGAGGAATGGGGGGTGGGAGGGGGTAATGAAGAACTGGAAGAACAGGTGGCCTGGGAGGTGTTTTGCCCCATTAGGTAGGACGTGGGTTATGATCTAAAGGACAATGGATTGGAAGCTAGAAAGCCTGACCCTGGAGGGTGACTTTAAATGTCCCACTCTTACTCTGGAGCTGTTTCCTCCTCTGTAAAAGGAACTCTGGGTCACTTATTAGGTCTCTCTTAATGCTCATCTTTTCTGCTTGCTTTTTTTTTTTTTTTAAATTTTTTTTTTATTTTAAACCCTTAACTTCTGTGTATTGACTTATAGGTGGAAGATTGGTAAGGGTAGGCAATGGGGGTCAAGTGACTTGCCCAGGGTCACACAGCTGGGAAGTGTCTGAGGCCGGATTTGAACCCAGGACCTCCCATCTCTAGGCCTGGCTCTCAATCCACTGAGCTACCCAGCTGCCCCCTTCTGCTTGCTTTTTGAAGGCTCCTTCCACCTCTAGCATCCTTGGTCTAAGCTTTGATCTTTTTCTCTGAGTCTCCAAGTGTACTCAGATCTTCGGTCAAGTCCTCTTCTCCCTTTAGCTAGCTGGGGCTTCTCAATCTCTCCCAACCTCAGTTTGCTCCTTTGTGAAACAGAGGGTTGAGATTCATCGGTCTCTCAAGTCCCTTCCAGAGTTTCACTCTTTAAAGTATTTGGCTTGATTTTATATAGGGAAAATCTTCCAAATAATTAGAGCCACCCAAAAGGAGAGTAGCCTACGCTTCTCCTCACTTGTCAGGATTGTTGTGGAGCTGTGTTGGCGAACCTGTGGCACATGTGCCAGAGGGGGCTGCTCCCCTCCCCCTCTCCACCGTACCTGAGGGCATTTCTCACATAACCCACCCCTCTGCCCAGCAGCCCAATGGAAACGTGTCCTCCCTCCCATGTGAGGTGGCTCACATGAGGCATGAGGATGCACTTTGGGCACTTGGTCTCTAAAAGGTTTGTCATTGCTGTTGGAGAGGATCTTTCTTGTTCAGAGATGGGTTGGGGCTAGATGACCTCTGTGGTTCCTTTCAATTTTCGGATTAAATGAAGAGTGCCACTAGCTAATGTGGTAAGATGATGCTTTCTTTCTTTTATGTAAATAAGGAAAAATGGTTATAATGTCACTCTCTAGGGGCAGCTACATAACATAGTGGATAGAAAACTGGGCCTGGAACAGGAAGACCTGAGTTCAAATGTAGTCATGCATTCTATATGTGTGACCATGGGTAAGTCACTTAACCTTTGTTTGCCTTAATAACCTCAACTGTAAAATGGGGATAAAAATAGGTTGTTTTGAGGATCAAATAAGAGATTTGCAAAGTACTTAGTATAGTGCCTGGCGTATAATAGGGACTTAATAAATGCTTACTTCCTGACTTCTAGTACTTCATACAGGTGCTGCAAAGGACCTAATTACAGAAATTGGCCTTCTGGCTGTTCCTCAGACGAGCCACTGGTCTCCTCTCAGCTCCAGGCACTGTCTCTGATTGTCCTCAGTTCCTGGAATAGTCTCCCTCCTCAACTCTGTATAATGATCTTCCTGGCTTCCTTTAAGTCCCAACTAAAATCCCTTCTTTTCTGAGAAGTCTTCCCCATCCCCCCTTAATTCTATGGCTTTCTCTCTGTTAATTATTTCCTGCTCATCTTGTTTATAGCTTCCTTTGTAGCTATTTATTTGCATGGGATTCTATGGTAAGCTTCTTGAGGGCAGGAACTGTTTCCCTATTTTTTGCATCCCTAGCATTTAGCACAATGGCTGGCACACATAGTAGGTGTTTACTAAGTGTTTATCAGTCGATGGCTATTAAGTGCCTATTACGTAGTAAGTGCCCTGAATGGTATCATATGTGAGGGGAAGGCCTTGCCGGTATAGCCTATTTAGTCTAGGTGTGGAAGTGAGGCAGAAACCTATGAAACGATAACTCCCAAGGACAAGGTAGCATATGATCCAGATCAAATATGAATATTTATTTTATATGTTTTAGTTCTGCAATACTCGAAGAGATCTGTGGCTTAATCCGTATGGGGACTCTGGACTCCCTCTTCTTCTGAAGCACTTTTAGGAAATGCTATGCTTTAGACCTCCAAATTCGTCGCCTCATTCTGATATCCAGTCTCTCCAGATTCAGCTAAGCCAGTCCTTTGATGAAAAGGCATAACTTAGGGGCACCAATGTGGCTCGGTGGTTAGAGAGCCAGACTTAGGGATGGTGGATTCAAATTTGACCTCAGATACCTCCTAGTTGTGTGACCCTGGACAAGTCACTTAACCCCCCCTCCCCCAATCCCCCTTGCCTGGCTTTTACTGCTCTTCTGCCTTGGAACAAATATGCAGTATTGATTCTAAGAGGGAGGGAGGATAAGGGTTTTAAAAAAAATAATAGCAGTGATAATACATGTATAACCCAGATCGAATTGTTTATCGACTCTGGGAAGGGAGGGGGGGGGAAGGAAGGGAGGGAGACAATGTGAATCCTCTAACTTTGGAAAAATTAGGTAGAAATTTTTGTTATTAAAATAAAATAAAGGCAATCATTAAAAAAGAATAATAGCAGAGCAGCTAGGTGGTTCAGTGAATAGAAAGTCAGGCCTAGATTTGGGATGCTCTGGGATGCTTCAAATCTGCCCTCAGACACTTCCTAGCTATGTGACCCTGGGCAAGTCACATTGCCTTGGAACCAATCCTTAGTATCAATTCTAAGACAGAAGGTCGAGGGGTTTTAGAAAATGGAATCCTTTTAAGTTTAGCGTACATGGCGCCCTAGCTTGGCTTCTGTCACCATAGCCTTCGAGAACCCAGTTTGACTGGCCCATTTACGTTGGAGGAAGACTTGAGTGGAGGCATGTGTTTTAGGGTTCTGAGATTCAAGGGCAAATATTGATCGCTATGTAGTGAGCACCAGAGGAAGATGGATATGGAAGGAGGGGAAGATGCTTTACTTAGCAGTGGCGACCACGAAAAAAAGGGACCAATGCTGGAAATTCCTGCCTTTTTTTTTGCAGATGGTAGACAGATGACATGCTCACCTTCTCTTAGGGTCCTCCAGTATTACCCAGACCATGGCTATGATTTGAAGGGCACAGGCATGGACATCACTTCGCACATTTGGTCATTCCTTTTTTTCCCCCATCCCTAAAGTGGGGGTGAGGTGTGTCCCTCCATCTGAGATGGGTGGTACAGGTTTAGAACACACAGTCATCCTTCTTTATTTATTTATTTGCTTATTTATTCATTCATTCAATCATTTATTTATTCATTCATTCATTCATTCATTTGTTTGTTTGTTTACTTATTTATTTATTTAAAACCCTTAACTTCTGTGTATTGGCTCCTAGGTGGAAGAGTGGTCAGGGTGGGCCATGGGGGTCAAGTGACTTGCCCAGGGTCACCCAGCTGGGAAGTGTCTGAAGCCGGATTTGAACCCAGGACCTCCCATCTCTAGGCCTGGCTCTCAATCCACTGAGCTACCCAGCTGCCCCCCCCCCCCCATCATCCTTCTTTTAATAGCATCAGTTCTGCTTGGGCTCTTGGCAGCCACAGTTTGACCCTAGATTCTGATTCATTCTGCTTTACTAAATGACTCTTGGATCCCAGAGATTTGCTGGTGAGTTTGGTTGTGTTGCTGATAGCATTCCACCAGAATAGCTTTCCCTCTGCAAAAACGAACCGTTTGGAACAAAAAACGCAACGAAAATGAACGAGAAGACTGAAATTCAGGTACGAGATGACTAACGAACATGAGAAATGTGATTCTGGGCAGTGTTTGGAAATATGTTAGTCAATAGCTAATGGATAACTTGGAACCACTGCTTTTCCCCCCTAAGAAATGAACATCTCTGATCTTCCTCCGAAACACTGTCCATCACCTCGGGCACCCGATGCCTTTCATGCCTCTTGCTTGCACTTCCTTAACAGCCCTCACTATTGCTTTGGTCTCACTGCCACTTCAGAAGTCCTTTTCTTGCTCTTACATCAATTGTGCCCCTCAAGTGGCAATTAAAACAAAAGCATCAGCGGGAATTATTGTCTCTCGTAGCGAAGACATTCTTTAAAATGTTGGCTTTGTATGAGAAGAAACGGCATTTTGAAACTGGGAGATGGGCTGAGAACAGTAGCTGGCCCAAAACGGAGGGTTCTTCTTTTGAACTTCGCTCTAGGGCGGGCAAGTCAAGGCAAAATCAACAAGTGTTGTTTTTTTTTAAAACCCTTAACTTCTGTGCATTGGCTCCTAGGTGGAAGAGTGGTAAGGGTGGGCGATGGGGGTCAAGTGACTTGCCCAGGGTCACACAGCTGGGAAGTGTCTGAAGCTGGATTTGAACCCAGGACCTCCCGTCTCTAGGCCTGACTCTCAATCCACTGAGCGACCCAGCTGCCCCCAACAAGTGTTTTTTAAGTGTTGCTTAGGATATACAAAGAGAGACAAAAACAGTTCCTGCCCTCATGGAGCTCCAATTCTAGTGGGGGGAGATGATACGCCAAAAACTAGGTACAAACAGGATATATACAGCATCAATTTGGGGTCATTTCAGAGGGAAAGGGCTAAAATCAAGGGGGAAGAGAATAAGCATTTTTTTAAAAGTCTACCACCAGGGGGCAGCTGGGTAGCTCAGTGGATAGAGAGTCAGGCCTAGAGATGGGAGGTCCTAGGTTCAAATCCGGCCTCAGACACTTCCCAGCTGTGTGACCCTGGGCAAGTCACTTGACCCCCATGGCCCACCCTGACCACTCTTCCACCTAGGACCCAATGCACAGAAGTTAAGGGTTTAAAGAGAAAAAAAAAATAAAAATCTACCACCAGGGGCTCAATAGACAGAGAGCCAGGCCTGGAGATGAGACATCCTAGATTCAAATCTGGCCTCAGACATTTCCTAGCTGGGTGACCCTGGACAAGTTACTCAATCCTACCCCTTACCTCTCTTCTGCCTTGGAGTGCGTACTTAATATCGATTCTAAGACAAAAAGTAAGGGTTGAAAATAAAAATATCCACCACCTACCAGACACTGTGCTAAATCCTTTACAGATTTTTCTCATTTGATCTTTACAACAACCCTAGGTGGTAGAAGCTGTTGTTATTCCCATTTTATACTTTTCTAATTTTTTTCATTTACTCATAGAAACAATTTTTTAAAATAATTTTTATTTTTTAGAAAAGTTATCATGGTTACATGATTCATGTTCTTACTTTCCCCCTTCCCCCCCCCCCCATAGCCGACGCGCATTTCCACTGGTTTGAACATGTGTCATCGATCAAGACCTATTTCCAAATTGTTGATAGTTGCCTTGGGGTGGTAGTTCATAGAAACAATTTTTGACAATCATTTTCTGGCCTTCTGGGCTTCAGATTTCCTCCCTTCCTCCTACTTCCCTAGGCAGTAAGTAGTCTGATATAGGATATACCAATATTTCATGCAATATATATTTCCATATTGCTCATCATGATAGAAGACACACATCACACACACAATAAAAATCTCATGAAGGATATAAAGTGGGAGGCAGCAGGCTTTGATCTGCACTCAGATTCTAACAGTTCCTTCTTTGGCTGTGGAGAGCATTTTCATCATAAGTCCCTTGTGGTTATCCTGGAGACTTCCTTTGCTGATAATGGCTTAGTCCATCACTGTTGATCATCATATAATATTTCTGTTATTGTATACATTGTTTTCCTGGTTCTGCTCATTTCGCTTTACATCAGATCATATAAATCTTCTCAAGTTTTTCTGAACTTATCCTCTTTGTCATTTCTTAAAGCACAATAATTTTCCATTACAACTGTATACCACAGCTTGCTCATCCATTCCCCAAATGATGGACACCCCCTCAGTTTCCAAGACTTTCCTACTACAAAAAGAGCCGCTAAGAATATTTTGGTACAAGTAGGTCCTTTTCCCTTATCTCTATTGTCTTTGGGATGCAGACCCAGTAGTGGTGTTGCGGAGTCAAAGAGTATGCATAGTTTTATGACCCCTTCAGCCTGGCTCCATATTCTTTTCCAGAATGGTTGTATCAGTTCATAGTTCTATCAACAAGTGTGTTAATGTCCCAATTTTCCCACATCCCCTCCAACATTTATCATTTTCCTTTTTGGTCATGTTAGCCAATCTGATTGGTTCATAACTTTTGACCATTTTTCAGTTGGGGAATGCTTTCTATTCTTACAAATTTGATTCAGTTTTCTCTGTGTTTGAGAAATGAGGCTTTTGTCAGAGACACTTGCTACATCCCCCCCCCCCAAAATTTGTTGTTTCCCTTCTAATCTTTTTGCATTGGTTTTGTTTGTATGGAAACCTTTTAATTTAATATTACCAAAATTATCTATTTTATTTGTTGTAATGTTCTTTTTGTCTCGCTTGGTCATAAATTCTTCCCTTATCCATAATTCCGACAGGTAAACTTTTCCATGTTCCTCTAAGTTGTTTATGGTGTCACCCTTTGTTATTATATCTTGCATCCATTTTGACTTTATCCTGGTGTGTGGTGTGAGATGTTGGTCTATGCCTAGTTTTTGCCATACTTTTTCCAGTTTTCTTTGCAGTTTTTGTCAGATAGCGAGTTCTTTCCCCCAAAGTTCGGATCTTTGGGTTTATCATACACTAAGTTTCTATAGGCATTAACTGCTGTGTGTCATTGATTACCTAATCTTTTCCACTGATCCACCACTCTATTCCTTGGCCAGTGCCAGATGGTTTTGATAATTACTACTGTAGAGTGTAGTTTGAGATCTGGTACAGCTAGGCCTCATTCCTTTATCTTTTTTGACAAATTTCCTTGATATTTTTGACCTTCTGTTCCCTATTTTAAACTTGAGGAAGCTGAGGTAGACATGTCAGAGGTCATAAAACTAATTAATGTCCAAGGCCAGCTTTGAACTCAGATTCTTACTTAACTAGGGACTAGACGCTTTATTCACTACATGACTAGGTGCTTCTAAAGTAGAATTTAAGGAGGATTAGAAGTGACTTCTTGCAGAAGGTAGGATTTTAATTGAGATCTGAAGAAAGTCAAAGAAGCTAGGAGGTAGAAAGCAAGAGGGCGTTATAGGCATGAGAGACATAGCCAGAGAAAATGCCAAGAGTCAGAAGCTGGAATGTCTTATGTGCAAATAACATGAAACACTATGCTACTCAACTCCTCTGTGCGTATAATCAAAACCAATAAGTCAGATTACTGCTTTGAAAGTAGAGTGGCAGATATGGGACTGCTAAATCCTTTTCCTTACACCCCACTTTTTTCATTTTCAAGGGAAATATCTTGAGATTCTTGATCTTTTGTTCCTTCAGATGAATTCGATCATTTTTTTCCTGACTCTACAAAATAAATAAATTAATTTGTATCTTTGCTGATTCTCTAGGGTTTTCTAACTATATTATACTATTATGCCATCTGCAAATAGTGTTACTTTTATCTCTTCTTTGCCCCAATGTTTATATATTTTATTTTGTAATAGTTCCATAGCATCCTTTCTTTACTCTTTTTTAACTGGGATAGCTTGTGTTTCCTTCCTGCAAATAGTGCTAGCTCCTGTTTTAAATAAATGTTTTTGACTATATTAGAAAAGACCGCTCTCTTTTTAAAGTTAACATAAATGCTAAATTGTGTAAGAATTTTATCTATTGGAATAATAATTGCTTTTTTTTTTTTTTGTAGTTTCTATGCATCGAATTTTGGTCATAGTTATTTTTATTTTCTAGATACATCCCGGCGATCTCCATGTGAAGTCTTAATTTTAAATATTACTGTCATTGTTTTTCTGTAATGAGGCATCATGATATAGTGCAGTGATTCCCAAATTGGGCGCTACCGCCCCCTGGTGGGTGCTGCAGCGATCCAGGGAGGTGGTGATGGCCACACTTTTTTTTTGTATTACATTCTATTCTGAGTTCAATAAATAGTTTTATAATTTCCAGGAGGCGCTAAGTAATATTTTTTTTCTGGAAAGGGGGCGGTAGGCCAAAAAAGTTTGGGAACCACTGAGTGGATAAAGGGCTAGCCTTAGTCAGAAAAACCTGGAACCTGGATTCAAGTCCTGCCTTTGACATATACCAGCTGTGTCAAGTATCAAAAACTAGGTCAGTCAGCATGGACTTTTCAGCATGGAGGTTTCTGGTGATCAGCTTATTGTGGGGAAAGGCATGATGTTCTGATGATAGAAAACGGAGAATTACCATAGTCGTTAATTGTTCTTGAAATGTTTGATAGAATTCACTTGTAAATTCATCTTGCTCAAGGTTTTTTTCCTTTGTAATTCACTTATAACTTATTTCATTTCTGCCCCTCCACTCAGAGATGGAGTTAAGATATCACTTTCCAGTTTTGTTAGTTTGGGTTTTTTCTATTTTTGTAGAAAATAGAATAGTCAGTTTCCTTTGAATTCTCATTTTTGCTGACATAGAGTTGTATATAGCACTTTCTGATCATTATTTTGTTTCCTCCCTGTTGCGAATGTACCTTGTTCACATTTAATTTTGAAATTTGATTTTTCTCTCTTTTTTTGTGATCAGTTAGGACAATTGTTTGTCAGTTTTGTTAATGTTTTTAAGCTTAGCTTTAACCATTAGGTCTATTGTCTTTATTTTTCAAGTTCCTTTATTTCTCCTCTAATTTCCAAAATTTTTCCTTTTGTTCTTGTTTTAGGGTTACTAATTTTTCTCCCAGGCTTTCTAATTGCATGCTTAATTTATTGACCCTTTCTTTTTCTGTTTTGTTGACATATATTTTCAGAGAGACCTCTGTCTCCAGAGTTTCGAAATATTATTTCATTATCGTCTTTATCTTTAACATAATGAGTTATTGTTTCGGTGATTTGTTCTTTTACTCATTCAGAGCACTAGTTAGTTCTGTGTCTCTTGCTCCTATTTCCCATACTCATTACTGATCTCATTATGTTATGGCCTTTAAAGAATGTTTATTATAGCTGCCATTTTTATGTTTTTATCGTTTCTTTATTCCCTAGCACAACTAATTGTTTGTAAAGATTTTGAGAAATATATGTATTCTTTAATATTCCCATCCAGAAGTCACCAGAGTTCAAACAAATCTAGTTTCTCCAAAAATTGATTCAAGTCTATATTTTCCTTCTTATTTATCTTTCTGTTGGATTTTTCCAACTCTAAAATTAAATTCTCCTATCTTCTATTGCCATCAGTACTGTCTTGCAGTTTGCTGTAGCATTTGGTGCATAGACAATTAATGTTGTTTTTTTCATTGTCTTTGGTGCCTTTATGCATAATATGCTTTTCTTGTCACACTCTTTTTTTTTTTAATTTTTAAACCCTTAACTTCTGTGTATTGACTTATAGGTGGAAGATTGGTAAGGGTAGGCAATGGGGGCCAAGTGACTTGCCCAGGGTCACACAGCTGGGAAGTGTCTGAGGCCGGGTTTGAACCCAGGACCTCCCGTCTCTAAGCCTGACTCTCACTCCACTGAGCTACCCAGCTGCCCTCTTGTCACACTATTAACTGTCAATTTCTATTGTTCTCCTATCTGAGATTGTGACTGAAAATCTTTTTTAGGTTCATTCTACCCTCTTTTCTCCCTATCTTAGAGATGTTCCTTTATATTACTCTACTACTTATAATACTGATTTATGAATGAAAGAATGAGATTCTTTCCCCCTGAAATAGTAATTTACTTCCTCTGTTTTCTTCTGATTTTTCCAGTTATACCTTTCCTCCTAAGATTTGTTAATGTTCGTTGCCTTTTCACTCTCACTCATGTGAGATACTTTTAAAAAGAAAAATTAAAGATCCCTTACCCCCTCCTTCACATTCATGTCCTTGCCATGCCCTGGTCATATGAAAGTAAGTCCTTCATTTAATTACTTTTAGTTTTTTGTGACTTTGGGTGTATTCGACTTTCGGCTAATTGGTCCATTCGCAAAATGAATACCCTCACGTAGATGTTTCTCAAAGGAATCCTTCAAATTATTTCCTTTTTACTGAACATCCAAGGGATTTTTTTTATGTTTAGGCTCTACTTTGCAGCATATGTTATTTTTGGGTGCTAGCCATCTTCTTTGCTATGCAGAATATTGTATTCTATTTTTTCCTTTGATTTCTTTTAACCATAGAATAATCCTATGCTATTCTGATTGTTTCTTCTTGGGATTTGAAGGATTCCTCCCCCCCCCCCTTTACTGTCTACAAGATTCATTCCTCTGAAATTTGACCACCATCCTTATTGGTGATTTGAAAATTAAACAGACCTGGGGATTCTTTCTGTTGGTGTTCTGTGGATTCTTTCGATCTGAACGTTGCTATCTGCTTCCAATATTTCTAGGTAGTTCTTCTATATGATTTCTTGTATGGTATTCAGGTTTTATTTTTCATGATGTTTTTCAGAATGGTTTATAATCCTTAAACTATCTCTTCACATAGCTCTTGTGTGTTCTTCCAATAATGATTTTTTAAAACTTTGATCTATTATTTTTCCTTTTTCCTCTGCATTTTTATGTTGTAATTCTGTTATTTTTCCCCCCTCAGGATTCCACTGGTATGATAAGTGTCTCTGACTTTTATTTCAACTTCTCTCGTCTCTGGTTAGAATGGCTGATTTCTTATGTAAGAATTCTAATTTATGTACTTATTTCTTTGGTGTCTTCTCATATTTCTTTGCTTATTCTTCTGAACCATTCTCGATATTCTTGGAGTCTCTCAGTTGTCATTTTAGTGAATCTGTTGTCCTGTCTTCACTTTTCTCAGGAGATTTTGACTCAGTTTCTTTTGCTGTGAAGTACTTGTACACTGAGATGGATCTATTTTTCAAATGCTTGTTCATTGATTTCTTTGTAGCGGTAAAAGGAAACCACCTCCAAAAACCTTTTCTCTGTCACTTCCCAGGTTCTGGGTCAAAGGTTCGGGAAGGGAAAGTACCTCAGAAATCATCTAGTCTACCCCCTTCTTATAGAGGAGAGAAAACTGAAGCCCAAAGTGGGGAAGACATTTTCCTGAGGTCACATAGGTAAGCAGTATCAGTGCCAGAGATGGAACTGAAGTTTTTTTTTTTTTTTTGGTGCTAAATCCAGTCTTCTTTCTACTCCCGTGAGGTATTGTTATTAATAATAACAGCTGGGGCAGCTGGGTAGCTCAGTGGAGTGAGAGTCAGGCCTAGAGACGGGAGGTCCTGGGTACAAATCTGGCCTCAACCACTTCCCAGCTGGGTGACCCTGGGCAAGTCACTTGACCCCCATTGCCTACCCTGACCACTCTTCCACCTAGGAGACAATACACTGAAATTAAGGGTTAAAAAAAATAATAACAGCTACCATTTATGTAACCCTGACTATGTGCCAGGCACAGTGCTAAGCACTTTACAATTATTACCTTATTTGATCCTCAGAACAACCTTGAGAGGTAGGTGCTGTTATTATCTCCCTTTTACTGATGAGGACCCTGAGGCAAACAGGTTATGTGACTTACTCAGGGTCACCCAGCCAATAAGTATCTTAGGCCAGTTTTGAACTCAGGTCTTCCTGACTCCAGGCTTAGGACCGTATCCATTGTGCCACCTAGCTGCCTCTGAAGTATTATTATTTTAAGGTCCAATCTCATACTTTGTAGTGAATCACAAATGGATGCTATTACTTACTCCAGTTTTATTTTTTCTATTTCCATAATTTTTATCAGCCTTCCAGATCGTTTCTCTTCTCTGTACTCTCAAGGCTATCGTAATTAATTAGGCTACTTGTGCCAAAAGTGCTTTGTAAATTTTGGAGCATTATAAAAAGATGTCAGCTGTTATTATATTTCGGTCTATAGCTAGAATTCTCCTGATAGGTTGTATGGATAGTACTGCCAAATTCTATTTAACATACTTGGGATGGGAAGAGCTAGTTTCATTGGGGGCCAAGGAGGGAAAGAAGCAAATGGCAAATGGAGGGAAAAGGGATGATAGAGTGTACATATAAATATATTTAGATATACACACACAATGTCTTGGAGTATTGGAGAGAGGGAAATGAATTAGAAGAGAAGTTCAAATGATTGAAGTACTTAAAACCAGATTGCCAAAGATTTGTTTAGTAGGCGATGTTAGGGGTGAGTCTGATTCAGGCTGGCACCCTGTTCAGATTTGATGCTGGGATGAAATGAGGCATTCTGGGTAACTGAACAGTTAGCAAAAGGAAGTTTTCTTGGCTCGAACATATAAAGGATATTCAACAATGATACAGTACCACTGGGGACAGCTAGGTGGCTCAGTGAATAGAGAGCCAGGCCTAGAGAAGGGAGGTCCTGGGTTCAAATCTGGCCTCTGATGCTTCCTAGTTGGGTGACCCTGGGCAAAAAAATAAGGATACATTACCACCTATTCAGTTAGGCATAGCCTACCTTGCTGGTATGATGTTGGGGCTACAGCTTGCCTCAGTAGTGACGTTCCTGCTATGTCTGTCTAGGGCAGGGATTCCCAAAGTGGGCGCCACCGCCCCCTGGTGGGTGCTGCAGGGATCCAGGGAGGCGGTGATGGCCACAGGCGCATTTAGCTTTCCTATTCATTGCTATGAAAATTTAAAAAAATTTTAATTTCCAGGATGCTAAGTAATATTTTTTTCTGGAAAGGGGGTGGCAGGCCAAAGAAGTTTGGGAGCCAGTGGTGTAGAGGCTTAATTCCAAAAGCCAGTGTTTATGGCTGTGGCTGTGGGCAAAGGAAATCTGGCAGTAAAGGAAATGTCCCTGTGGCCTCTAGTGTCCTGTCTAGTGAGCAGGGTGATGATTCGTGTGTTCTGGGACATTATTTTAACCCCTTCCCTTCCATCTTAGAATCAATATCGTGTAATGGTACCAAGGCAAAAGAGCACTAAGGGCTAGGCAGTGGGGGTTGAGTGACTTACCCAGGGTCTCCCAGCTAGGAAGTGTCTGAGGCCAGATTGGAGCCCATCTCTAGGCCTGGCTCTCCATCCACTGAGCCACCCAGCTGTCCCCTTGTTCTTGGGACATTTACCAACTCCATGTGGGTGGGCCTTTCATGCCCTTAGATGACTGAGAAGCTACATTAATAGTAGCTGCATCCAGGGAGGTGCAGCTTTATCCTTACCCCACCCTGGGCCGAACGAGTCCCGGCTTTTAGGGAACGAATAGCCTAACTCATGGTGGGTGTGGGGTGAAGGAAGAACCCTGGCAGATATTGGTCCCACCACGTAGCGAGGCCTGGGGGATCTATTTTAATGAGTCTATTTTGTACGTAGGATATCAAAATAGCCGAACGGTTTTGATGATGAAGGCATGGGATAAAAATGATGAAAGGGGGTGGCGAAGGGGCCACAGTTACAGCCAGCATCTTTGGTGGGATGCCAGGGGTCACCCGCATCGATTTGGGGGACAGCTGGATTTAACGAATCCTGGTTGCCCAGGGTTCATGGGCCTTCCTCTCCTGAATCCTCTATTCTGTGACTATGACAGGTGGTTATTATGAATCTGAATCACTAGTATTTTGAGGCTGGCAATGGTTGTTGAGTGCTGTGCAGTACCCCACTGGGAAGTTGTCAGATTCGCTTCCCAGAGAGCTTACACATGAAAACGGAAGGCCTGCCAGGCAATGTTCCCTGTGGAGAGAAGGCCAGGGTACAGCTGAGCTCGAATGGCAGAAGTTTCTAAAGGGAGAGACGCCTGCCTGCCTGCTAGTGAAGAGCCTTGGCAGCAGAAATTCTGTACCTTCTCTCTTTGAATAATGGCCTGAAGAACCGTTGGCACACACGCCAAGCCACTGCCTCCATCCTTTGAATGGAAGAAGCACCATTTCCCTTTACCCAATGGGGAGAAATTGGACCCCTGTCTTGTGGGCAGGAGGAGTATGAAGTCAGTCATCTGCAGAGGGTGACTTTCCATTCAGGAATCCCAGCAATAGCCTGAGATTTCATTTTTCTTTTAATTTCTTTCTTTTCCCCCCTGAAATTTCTTCTTGCCCCCCATCGGTTACATGGAGGGTTGGAAAACTTTGAACTCTTGTTGAGGCCAACAGAACTAGAACGCATTTTTGAGATTTTAAGTGGCCTTGGAAATTCGGCCTCCATCCCTGAGAGTAGGGAGGGGAAGGAGAAGAAAGTGGATTACAAGAATAGGTTCAGCTCCATCTTTGTAGGGCGAGCAGGGCCAAGCCAGGGACTGGACTTCCAGGATATCTTCAGTCTCTGACCTTGAGACCTCTTCCTCTGTAGCCAGGGCCCTTCCTTAATTCATTTTAGGTTCCCCAAAGGGAAGAAAGTTACCAAACGCTGGAAAGAAAAGCCACTTTTGAAGGCAAGGATTATTTTTTGCCCTTCTCCTTATTCCCAGAACGTAGGTCAGTGCCTGGCACATAACAAATAATAATAAGCGTGATGCTTGTTGGCTATTGCCTGACTGAGGTTTTTTTTTTCTATTTGAGGAAATTTTGTTTTCCCAATTTCATGTAATAACAATTTTCAGCATACGGTTTCTGAAATTACAAGATCCAAATTGTTTCCCTCCCTTCCTTTCCTCCCCATCCCTGGAGCTGGTAAGCAATTGGATCTGGGTTCTCCGTGAATTATCATGCAAGACACACTTCCATATTGGTCATTGCTGTGAGAGAATACGCCTAGAAAACCAAAACCCCCAAATAAAACCATAAATAAACTACAGTGAAAAATCGTGTGCTTTGATCTGCATTCTGGCTCCAACAGTTCTTTCTCTGGCGGTGGAGAGCCTTCCCTGGCCCAAGTCTTTCAGGATCGTCCCAGATCATCACATTGCTGAGAGTAGCCCTGCCTTCCACAGTTGATGGTCGTACAATATCGCTGTTACCGTGTACAGTGTTTTCCTGGTTCTGCTCGTTTCACTCTGCATCCGTTCACGTAGGTCTTCCCAATTCTTTCTGAAATCCTCCTGTTCAGCATTCCTTATAGCACAACAGTATTCCATCAGTGTCATATACCACAATTTGTTCAGCCATTCCCCAACCGATGGGCATCCCTTCAATTTCCCCTTTTTTGGCACCACAAAGAGAACTGCTGTAAACATTTTTGTACGAGTAGGTCCTTTCTCCTTTTTTATGATCTCTTTGGGATACAGACCAACTGACTGAGATTTTAAGGAAGCGCCTTTATTCGTAGTGTCTGACCTTCTCACCCAGAGCCCATACAGTGTCTTCATGTCTACGTCTTGTTCCTATGTCATGCCTAGCTTCAGACTGAACCATGTTCCTTTTTCTTTCTCCTTTTTGGTCATAGGAATGAATTGTCAAGTGGGAGTAGTGAGGGGTCCGGTGACATCTTTCTCTCATGTTTTATCAGGGTGAGGAGGACCCCCAGTGACTTTGCCAGTGAGCAGAGGCTCTGACAGCTCCCATCACACATGCAGATACACACTCACTCACACAGATAGTGAGAGATGATGGAGCAAGGGGAAGGAGAATGGAGGGGGAGAAAAACACTGAGAAACAATAGAGGGAGAAGGAGCTGAAATGGAGAGGAAGCATTAAGGTAAGACAAGAGAGCGGGGTTGGGGGGAGAGAGGGGTTAGGGAGCCTCGGGGAAGGGGTTGAAGGAAGGAGGAGTAGAAGTGGACTTGGGAGGGGAGACGTTGTCAGGAAAGTATTTCATATCCCTTAAAGAAATGTGAGTTTAAATGGGAGTTCTTCAGAGAGGCTGCTCAACCCCTAACTGCCTTTATTTCCATCCCGCCTGCTCCCAGGCCCTCACAGTCTGACTTCCTTCCACACCATTCAGCAGCTCCTACTGGCTCCGAGATTACCAACAATTTTGTTATTGTTAACTTCAGTGGCTTCTTCTAAACCCTCATTCTGTTTGACCTCTGAGTCAAGTAGAAACTACCCATCATTCACTTAGGCTGGACACTCTCTCCTCTGCTGGCTTCCACAAAACTGTGCTCTCATTCCTCTTCCCCCCCACATTTACACTCCTTTTACCAGAGAGTATGGGGTCTCCCAAGACCCTTCTCTTTCCCTCGGCGATTAAGCTCATTGGTTCCCATGAGTATGTTAGCAGTTAGCCCAATGCACAGGACTCCCAACTCTATGGATCTAACTCTCAGCTCTCTCCTGAGCTGGCCTTTTGCACGTCCACCTAGAGAGATCTCAAACTCGGCACACACAAAAACGAAACTCCTATTTCTGCCTTTAAAAAAATCCTCATCTTCCGTCTTAGAATCGATTCTAACGAATCAGTTCTTTACACAGAATTGTGGGGAGGGCTAGGCAATGGGGACCCAGCCGAGAAAGGTCTGAGGTCAGATCTGAACCCAGGACCTCCCATCTCTAAGCCTATCTCTCAATCCACTGAGCCACCTAGCTGCCCTGCGAAGTCAGATTTGAACCCAAGACCTCCTGTCTCTACACCTCTCTACCCACTGATCTATCTCGATGATCTGGAACAAGTATTTTTTTTTAATTTTTTAAACCCTAATATCTTTTATATATATATATATATATCCTTCTATATTAATTATTTGTTACAGGGCTAGGCAATGGGGGTCAAGTGACCTGCCCAGGGTCACACAGCTGGGAAGTGTCCGAGGCCAGATTCGAACCCAGGACCTCCCGTCTCTAGGCCTGACTCTCAATCCACTGAGCCATCCAGCTGCCCCCCTGGAACAAGTATTTTTTAAACACCTACTATGTGCTAAGTTCTTTCCAGATCCTCATAACAGTCCTAAGAAGTAGCCACTATTATGATCCCTCATTCCCCCTCCCTGTAATATTTTTATTGTATTTTCCCCAATTACATGTAGAAACAATTTTTTGTTAGTGCAGAATTTTTTATTTAAATTTTTTGAAGATGAGACTTTTTTAGAATATCTTTTTTTTTCTTATAAAGATACTCTGGTTTTTTTAAACATTTACATGTAATAACACATTTCCATGTAAGTTTTCCAAAGTTATATGATCCAAATTGTCTCCTTCCCTTCTTCTCTCCCCACTCCCGGAATGGACAAGCCATTTGATCTGAGTTCTATATGTATTATCACACAAAACATATTTCCATATTATTCATTTTTGTTAATGAATATAAATAT
>NC_058136.1:70395738-70415081 GCF_016433145.1 Gracilinanus agilis | reverse complement strand
TATATATATACAGACATATGTTTCTAAAATATCAGCCAGCTCTAGTTAAACATACAATTATGAAATATGAATATATGAAAATAACTTCTCATCATTAATTATATTTTCCATCCTAAAGTGACTTCCAGAGCAGTCTTCCCAGCAATGATCCATGTCGGTTTTTAGGCTACATCAGGTTTGACCCTTTGGTATATAAGAACTCTCTTTGTTCTGAAAATCCTTCTTCAAAATGCTCTACTAACTCTCTCATTCTCTAGCCTCAGGCCTGACATTCTGCACATTTAGAGCTGGACAGAGCCCTTGGTATCCTTTAGTCCAGTCACCTCTTTATAGAGAGGTTTGGTGGAAACTTCTAGAACATTCACCCACAAATAAACTGGTGGATGCAGTTATCTTCCCTGTTGAGTGATTACCCTTTAATTCTTCTGGGGTTGGAAAATTCTTTACAGTAGCTCCTTATGGGTGAGTCCTTAACTTGGCAGACACCACCTCCTGAGGCTGCTTTATGGAGATGAACTGTGCTTTCAAGGAGCTGTGGAAAGAGTACACTTCTCCATCTCCCCATTTTTTGAATAAACAAAAATTCATTTGCAAAATTAAGGTTCCTGGGGCGGGGGTAGCTGGGTAGCTCAGTGGAGTGAGAGTCAGGCCTAGAGACAGGAGGTCCTAGGTTCAAACCCGGCCTCAGCCACTTCCCAGCTGTGTGACCCTGGGCAAGTCACTTGACCCCCATTGCCCACCCTTACCAATCTTCCATCTATAAGACAATGCACCGAAGTACAAGGGTTTAAGAAAAACAACAACAAAAAAATTAAGGTTCCTGGGATTATTGAATCTTCTTTACTTCCTGTGAAATTGGCAAGTTCATGTTTGTGATCAATTTCTTCATTTCACACACAAAAAATGAGAAAACAAAGGATTTAATTGCCCTTCTCTTATAATTTAGAAAAAGCAGACATCGTGGTTTTAAAAATAGGGCATAATCGAGCATCCAAAACAAATGAGGAAATCTTGGTGGCACTGGCCCGCCAAGAAGCTTCCCATGACTTTACAAGTTGCAGTACTAAACAGAAGGGAAATGCCCAAGTAGAGGAAGGCTAGTAGACTTAGGTTCTGGAAAGCCTTTTGCATTGTCACACAATGGCCGGGAGATGGCAGCAGATTTCCATCACACAGGTAAATACATCACTTTTTAAAATAACCCATTTTTAATCCATTTCTAAGAATTTCCCCCTTTCAGGAAGCTCTAATTTAGAATATTTGGAGAATTCCTTCTTCTTTTTTGGGTTCTTTTTTTTTTTTTGCTGATAATCAAGGAGAAGGAATCCTTTGCCAATCAATAAATAACTATGTCTATCCAGATATTCTCCTATTAATGGTAGCACAGGAAAAATAAAGGGCTCAAGCTCCCTTTGGGGTTCTAATTCTCTCTATTCCTTACACTGAACAGTAATATCAAAAGTAGTCTTTACCCAATCTACAACAGCTGATTCATTTTCTCAAAGCCCTCAGAGCTAAGATAGATGGGAATTGGGGGAACACATCAATCCTGACCATTTGACTCTCCTAAATCGGACACCACTTCTTTTTTTAACCCCTTACCTTCCATCTTGGAATCAATACTGTGTATTGGTTCCAAGGCAGAAGAGCAGTGAGGGTGAGGCAATGGGGGTTAAATGACCCAGCTAGGAAGTGTCTGAGGTTAGATTTGAACCCAGGACTTCCGATCTCTAGGCCTGGCTCTCAATCCACTGAGATACCCAGCTGCCCTCAACCACTTTTTCTTAATGATCTCCTCAATCATTCATTCACTTCTTCATGGCTACTCCCAGACATGACCTGGGAGACTTAGAAATATAATAAATTATATTATTTAATAATGATACAATATATTTCTTTATAGAATAGATAATAAAATAATAATATAATAAATGATTATAAATAAAACTTCTAAAATGCCACTTCTTCAGACAATTTCTACAATTAACCTCTGAATGTCTCCCCTCTCTCTGTTCTATCCCTTCCCACATGTGATTGCCCTATGTTTACAGCTTTACCAACCTCAGGATTCTAGATGGTGAATTTCCATCCTTCTCAAACATTCTCAATTCTAAGTCTGTTACCTGATCAAGAATTCTGGCTTCATATCCCACTGCAGGTTGTTTCATACATAGTGGGATGTTCTGTAATGCAGACAAATTCTCTAATCTAACCTCTAGCCCACTGCCAGCTGGCACCCTTGAATGGTACCTGGAAGGGAAGCCATTCTGTATTCTAAGGGCGTTCACAGATAGGACATTTTCATATATAATGGAGCACTCACTAAAGTTCTATAAGTTTTTTTCTTTAATTTAGTATAATTTAAAAAAATACTCCACTTAAATAACCATTGTACTGACCTCCAAACATGGATCCCGGCTCCTTAGAAGTCTTTACTACACAACACTGTTTTCATGATTAACACTGATTATTCATTATCCCTGAGATGCCTGTCAATGGCTATCTTTATCAGTGAAGGAATTGTATCAGATGACACAATTTTATGGTTTTCAGGGCTCTTATTGGCTGGAGAATAATTAGACAGTATTTTCACAATACTTTTTTGGTTGTGTGATTGAGGATGTATGGTTTTTTTAAAGGAATCACCAATACATATAACAGAAATTAAATTGGAATATGTGATTAAGCTCAGATAAAAAATCAACCTCCTTTTGAGACAGGTCAATATATGGGCCAAGTAAGAATACATATGAGAATATCTGCTGGTCAGTTATGTAAAAGTGAAATTTGGGAGATGTCATCTTTAAGTATATATATGTATTTTCTATGGACACGGGGAAATTATCAAACTACATTTCCCGTGGTCCAACGGGTTTCCAGTTCCGGTTCTTTGGGCGTGGGGAGGCCTACGTCTCCACGCAGAGAAGAATTTAAATCTCCTGGGTTAGGAGGGAGTGGCCTCTTGGCCAGCAGACTTAGGAAGAGACGGGAGACAATAATGGCGCGGGCGGCAATTTTGAATTCTTACAAGCACGTGGTCTAATAACTTTATTTATCAGCATGGCTATAATTAAAATACTAATTTATATTATTATATCAACCTTTATTATTTTTTATCTTTATAGTTATGAGATTTTTCTTTCCTAAAGCCCATTTCAGAGAAGATGATTTATGATCTCAAAGCCCTACTAGTTATCAAATATGATTTTTGAGAGGTTCCAAAATCTGACCTTCTGAGTTCTAGAACTCTCTTCGCTCTGATATGCCTACTTTTATGTGCTCAGCTACCTCCTCTTCTCTTCCCTATGGCTACCCTAAAGGCTCCCATTCTCTGTGCTTAAATCCTCCTGCTTCTGATAGTTTCTGATCCTGAGCCCCTGAGCATCTCCCATTCTCTCTGTTCTAGACCCTTCCAAAACTGACATTCCAGCATCTATGACCCACTCAAGTACAGGAAACTTCAATTTAGAAGCTCTATGTTCTACGTACTCTCCCTGATCTAAAATTCTGGCGTCAAAGTTGTTGATTAAATATTCTGAGTTCTCTTTCCTGACCACATTGGTAAATACAGGAGCCAGACCTAACATTTGCTTAGGAAATTCTATATCCTAAACTCGAGCTTCCTCCAAAATTCCCCCACACGTGTCTCCCAGAAACTCAGACATTTAACATGTGTGAAGGACTTTGCCAGATCTGGTATTTTGGGTTCTAAAGCTCCACTATCTATGATATCTGAAGCTTATATTTTTTTCATAATTGGTTTATTAGTACAGTACATGGGTGCTACTGCTCTACTGATTTGGAAACATCAACCAGGATAATTAGAAATCATGCTTAATAACACTTTGGGTTTTGTGCCAAAGTTCTCTACATTTAATAGCATTAATTTCAATAAAGGAGAACTATGTCCAGAGGGTCATCAAACTGAGCATTCCCTTTGACCCAGCTACCCAACTACTAAATCTACAACGCAATGAGATTAAAGACAGGGACAAAGACCTACTCCTCCAAAAATATTTCTGGCAGTTCTTCTTGTGGTGGCAAAGAACTGGAAACTGAAGAGATGGCCGTCAATTAAGGAATGGCTGAACAAGTTGTGGTCCAGGATTTTAAGGGAATATTATTGCCCAATAAGGAATAACAAACAAGATGATCACAAAAAAAATCTGTAAAGACATAAGTGAACAGAACCAGGAGAACATTGTATATACTAATATCAAAAAAGCTCAATGAACAACTGTGAATGACTTAAGTATTATCAGCAATGCAAGGATCCAGGACAACTCCAAGGGACTCAAACTGAAAAAGAGAAGGACCTGAGGAAATCTGAATGCACATGGAAGCTTGCCATTCTTCACTTTATTTCCTACATGGACTTTGTGATATGTGCCGTCTTTCACATGATGAACACTGGCGTATGTATGTTAAAATAGCATATGTACAACCTTTCTCACCTCACCTGCATTTTAGGGAAAGGTGGGAGTAAAGGAGAGGACATGGATTTCAAAATGTCAGAAAACAATTCATGAAAATTAGACTGATGGAAGCTGGAAAATAATTTTAAAAACATTAAAAATGATGAACTGCAATATCAATGAAAGCCTTTATCCCAGAAGCACGACTAGCGAATTGCATTTTTATAGTGTGCCAGGAATTTGGTGGGTTTGGTTTGGTTATGTTTTTGAAAAAAAAAATGGAAAGTATGCTCGCCAAAACATTTTAGGTATTTTTGAAGATGGGAGGGTTTGCTTTTAGTTAGTTTGTTTTTTAACATCACAGACACATCACAGTATAAAATAAACTAAGTTTCTGGTGCCTATCCAATGCAGAATTATGGATGAGAAATATTCTTCAAGTCCACACACTGAAATTTCTAAGTACCCTTAAAACTCTGCCTTCATTTCCCTCTCCAAAAGTAGATATTCAATGGATGAACTTAGGGCCTGAGTAGAATATTTTGTATTATAAGTTTCTAGGCACCTCCTATGTTCCCCCAATTGGTACTTCCAAGGCCAGACCCTCAGTGTTCAGTTAAGGGATTGCCTAGGGTCACACAGCAAGTAATACCTTCCCAGATATTAAATTTTTGGTATTAAGGGTACATAGTTTTAGAATACTTATTTTTTTCAGGCTTTTAACTTTGTTTGAATATTTTTCATTGGCCCCAAAATACATCCATTTCTATTTGGTTCATTCTTATTGGCCACACACTTAGTGGACTGCATTTGGTATGGGGTAAGGGGATAGGGGTGCACCAGGCAGTGGTCAAGGTAAGCTGGTCCTCCCATTCTCTCTGCCTGCCAGAAGTGGGGGGGGGTGTGCAAACCATCCTCACTATTACAGGATCCATTCTGGTCAGGTGAGGGAGCTGACTCAGAGAGGCAGAACTACTTGACATTTTCTTGGATGCAGCCACTGGCCCCAGGCCCAGGCCCAGGCCCAGGTCCTCCTCATCCTGCCTTGGCTCTTCTATTCTCCTCCTTCCCTCCCCCAAGTCCCACCTTACATATGTACTCTTGAGGCCTTTTGGCCATTATCCTGAGTTTCTGATATTAGAGATGAACCAGTGATTGTTGATGTTCAGTGGTGTCTAACTATTGTTGACTCCATTTGAGATATTCTTGGGAAAACTCCTGGAGTGGTTTGCCATTTCCTTTCCCAGCTCATTTAGAGATAAGGGAACTGTGGCCAACTGTGTTATGTGACTTGCCTAAGGTCACATAGATAAGAAGTATCTGAGGTCATATTGGAACTCCAGGCTTGGCACTCTAAATCATTTGGGTGTACTGACTCTTTTGTGTTCTTTCTTGGGGAGGCAGAAGAATACAGGGGAAAACATCCCAGGGGAAAAAGTGAATAGAAGATGAAAATGACCAGGACTATACTTTGGCTACAGATGGAGAGTGATGGATAGTTGCAGCTATGTGGGGATTTGTGGAAATAGCTGTTGTGGAAGGCAACAAGGTGAGCCGAGGCAAGATGTTTCCTGCTGATACAAGTGACCCCAGGGGAACAGCTTTTAGATCTCACTAACATTCCCAATGTCACATGAATGTCACCTACAATCCCAGACATTTAGTGTGTTAAGGACTTTGCAAGACATGGTATTTGGGCTCCTAAATCTTCACCATCTATGAAGTATGAACTTGCTTTTTTCTTACTTGGTTTATTATTACAGTACATGTGTGTTCTTGCTATACTGGTTTGGAAACATAAAGCAGGATTCTGAGAAGTCATGGGTAAATAACACTTTGTTTTTTGCCCAAAGGTACTCTACCTTCAATAGCATTAAATTCAATAGAGGAGAACCATGCCCAAAGAGTTTTCAAATTGAGCATAACCTATGACCTAGCCATCCAACCAATAGGTCTGTGCCCAGAAGAGAACAATAATAGGGACAAAGGACCTACTCCTACAAAATCTTTCTAAGAGCTCTTTTTGTGGTGGCAAAGAACTGGAAACTGAGGGATGTCTGTCAATGGAGAATGGCTGAATACATTGTGGAATATGATGTTAATGGAATACTATGATGTGACATGAAGGGAAGCAGACAGAATGAGGAGAACATTGTACTCAGTAACATCCTTAAAGTTCAATGAAGAACTGTGAAGTATTGTTAGCAATGAAAGGATCCAAGACAACTCCAAGTGACTCAGGATGAAAAAGACTTTCCACTACTATAGAAGGAACTGAGGAAATCCGAATGCAGATGGGAGCTTGCCATTCTTCTCTTCATTTCCTCCACGAATTTTCCTTTATACAAGTGATGTGAGTCTTCTTTCAAAACATGATGAACATAGAAATATGTATGGCATTACACCATATGTACAACCTACCTCATATTACCTGCCTTTTTTGGGGAACAAAAGAGGTGAGAGTGAAGGAGATAACATGGATCTCAAAATGTCAGGAAATGATTAATGAAAATAGTACAGATAGAAACTAGAAAAAAATTAAAAACATTAAAAATGATTAATTGCAATATCAATGATAGTCTTCATCTCAGAAAGATCTGAGGCCAATTACATTTGTTGTAGTTTGGAAGGTATTTGGGTTTTGGTTTGGTTTGGTTTGGTTCTGGGCAAGCCAAAAAGTGGAAAGTAATTTTCAGCAAAACAATTTAATTTTTTATGAAGGTTGGAGGGTTTGTTTTTCATGAGTTATTTGATTAGTTTTAACATCACAGATGTATAATATAAATTAATGTCCTATTGTCCCATTCATGGCAGGATTATGGGTGAGAAATACCCTTCAAGCTTAAACATTGAAGATGCTAATGCTTTTAAAATTCTACCCTCACTTTCCACTCCAAATGGAGATATACAATGGAGAAACTTAGAACTGGAGTAGAATATTCTGTATTATGAATTTAGAAGCACCTCCCACTTTCCCCCAACTGGTATCTGGAAGGCCAGATCTTCAATGTTCAGTTAAGTGACTTGCCTAGGGTCACACACTAGTAATACCTGCCCAGATATTACACTTTTGATATTAAGGACACGTATTCTTATAATATATATGCTTTTATTCAAACCCTTTGACTTTAAATATCTGGTCCATTATGATGGACTTAAGGGACAACATTTGGTATGGAGAAAGAGGATGGGGGTACACCAGGTGATAGTCAAGGTAAGCTGGTCCTCCCATTCTCCCTGCCTGGCAAAGGTGGAGTGGATGGGCAAAACATCCTCACCACAACACTATCCATTCTAGTTAGGGAAGGGAGCTTCTTGATAATATCCTAGATGCAGTCACTGACCCCAACCTCAGACTCAGGTCCTACTCATCCTGCCTTGGCTCCTCTATTCTCCCCCTTTACCCCAGACCCACCTTACACAGATAGTCTTGTGGCCTTTTTGCCCTTTATTTAGAGTTTCTGATGTTGGAGAAGAACTAGTGGTTGGGATTGTTCAATGGTATCTGATTACTGGTGACTTCACTTGGGATATTCTTGGGAAAATTTCTGGGGCGGTTTGTCATTTCCTTTCCAAGCTTATTTTACAGATGAGAAACTGAGCCAACTGGGTTAAGAGACTTGCTCAAGTTCACTCAGATGGGGAGTATCTGAGACCATATTAGAACTCCAGGCTTGGTATATGAACACAATTACAAAACACTTTCCACACAATTAAAACTACATCTAAACAATTGGAAAAACATTAACTGCTCATGGGTAGGACAAGCAAACATAATAAAAATGACAATACTACCCAAATTAATCTACTTATTTAGTGCTATACCTATCGAACTACCAAGAAACTTTTTTACTAAACTAGAAAAAACTATAATAAAGTTCATTTGGAAGAACAAAAGATCAAGAATATCAAGAGAAAAAATGAAAAAAAAAACACGTGAAGGAAGGTGGCCTAGCAGTACCAGATCTTAACCTGTACTATAAAGTAGTGGTCATCAAAACAATATGATACTGGGGCAGCTGGGTAGCTCAGTGGATTGAGAGCCAGGGCTAGAGACTGGAGGTCCTAGGTTCAAATCTGGCCTCAGACACTTCCCAGCTGTGTGATCCTGGGCAAGTCACTTGACCCCCATTGCCCACCCTTACTACTCTTCCACCAAGGAGCCAATACACAGAAGTTAAGGGTTATAAAAAAAACAATATGATACTGGCTAAGAGACAGAAGGGAGGATCAGTGGAATAGACTTGGGGTAAATGACCTCAGCAAGATATGACATGATATCTTGATATGATATGATATCTATGATAAACCCAAAGAGCCCAACTTTGGGGACAAAATTCCACTATTTGACAAAAATTGCTGGGAAAATTGGAAAACAGTATGGGAGAGATTAGGTTTAGATCAACATCTCATACCCTACACCAAGATAAACTCAGAATGGGTGAATGACTTGAATATAAAGAAGGAAACTATAAGTAAATTAGGTGAACATAGAATAGTATATTTGTTAGACCTTTGGGAAAGGAAAGATTTTAAGACCAAGCAAGAGTTAGAAAAAATTGCAAAATCTAAAATAAATAATTTTGATTACATTAAATTAAAAAGGTTTTGTACAAACAAAACCAATGCAACCAAAATTAGAAGGGAAGCAACAAATTGGGAAAAATTATAACCAAAAACCTCTGTCAAAGGTCTAATTACTCAAATTATAAGGAGCTAAATCATTTTATAAAAAATCAAGCCATTCTCCAATTGATAAATGGGCAAGGGACATGAATAGGCAATTTCCAGATAAAGAAATCAAAACTATCAATAAGCACATGAAAAAGGGTTCTAACTCTCTAATAATTAGAGAAATGCAAATCAAAACAACTCTGAGGTATCACCTCACACCTAGCAGATTGGCTAACATGACAGCAAAGGAAAGTAATAAAAGTTGGAGGGAAAGTGGCACAATTGGGACATTAATGCATTTCTGGCGGAGTTGTGAATTGATCCAACCATTCTGGATGTCAATTTGGAACCATGCCCAAAGGGCACTAAAAAACTGCCTGCCCTTTGATCAAGCCATACCACTGCTGGGTTTATACCCAAAAGAGATAATAAGGAAAAAGACTTGTACAAAAATATTTATAGCTGTACTCTTTGTGGTAGCAAAAAATTGGAAAGTGAGGATATACTCATCAATTGGGGAATGGCTGAACAAATTGTGGATGGAATACTATTGTGCTCAAAGGAATAATAAACTGGAGGAATTCCATGTAAACTGGAATGACCTCCAGGAAGTGATGCAGAATGAAAGGAGCAGAACCAGGAGAACCTTATACACAGAGACTAGCACACTATGGTATAATCCAGTGTAATGGACTTCTCTACTAGCAGCAATGCAATGACCCAGGACAATTCTGAGGGACTTATGAGAAAGTACACTACCCGCTTTCAGAGAAAGAACTGTGGGAGTAGAAACACAGAAGAAAAACACCTGCTTGATCACATGGGTTGATGGGGATATGACTGGGGATACAGACTCTAAATGATTACTCTACTCTAGTGCAAATATCAATAATATGGAAATAGATCTTGATCAACAACACATGTAAAACCCAGTGGAATTGCATGTTGGTTATGGGAAAGGGGTGGAGGGAGGGGAAGCTGTTGTGGAGTGAAACAGGCTGAGCTGAGACAAAATGTTACCTGTTGATACAAGTGACACTGAAGGACTGTTGGGAATTTCATCACAGCCCTCTGAAGAATAACAATGAATAAAAGTGGAGAGTGATGGGTAGCAGGGGGCAAGTAGAGAATTGTGGAGAGAATGGGACCTGTAGGGCTAGATTTGGGTCCTTGATACAAGTGACAAAAAAATCATGAAATCAACTTTTATATTAACCCATGAAAAAAGAGGATAAACCCCTCAGCTTTGGTTTTCATCCCGTCCAGCCCTAAGAGAGGGAAGAGCGATCATTCATGGCAGGGGGCAGCTGCTGAAGAGCAATCCCACAAGCCAGCTTCATCTCTCAGAAAAGAACACCTCAGTTTATCCTCGTGGTTACTTCCATGCAACATTTTCTGCCACAATTCTCTAGTTACATAATAGATGAATGATCCCTGAAAGGGTCATCTATCTATATGGATTTTGGGGTTATTTTTCAAATTTATTGGTTGATTTTTACAATCCATTTGTGTCTCTCAGTAACAGTAATTCCAAAATGGAAGTGTTTCCTTCAGGTCTTATGTACACAACTCCTTGATTTTGTGTACAAAGAAAATACTGCATGGACTTGAGTTTCATTTTGGTGTGCAGATGCCTTAGAGTGGGAAGAGACAGGACTTTCATCATACCATTTTGGCTTGGGGATTAAAGATGTTAGCCTTTTAAAAAATATCAGCACTTTAATATTTGTGAAAGTTAAGTACAATATTAAAGTCATATGAAAAATGTACTTTGTTCTTCTTTATTACCTAAAGTAAAACACGTCAATATCTTGCCCACTAAGAATAGAAATGAATAAAATCCTGGCCATTTAGGAACTTTTCCATTCTAAGACTCTTTCCGGATCAGATGATTTTGGTTTTCAGAGGCCTACGGGCTATCACATTTGCTGGGTTTGACCATATTTCAAGATTTGATCTTTTCTGTAGAAAGAGTTTCTTTGCCCTTATATGCCTCCTTCTGCATGTTTTCAGAGCACTCTCATTTTCTTCTGCATGGTATGGAAATGAATTAAAATTTGCCCCCTATTATTTTTTAATTAATTGATTAAGAATATTTTCCCATGGTTACATGATTCATGTTCCTTCCCTCCCCTCGTCCCTCCCCTCTCCTGGAGCTGGAGAGCAAATCCACTGAGTTATACATGTATCAGTGTTCAAAATCTATTTTCATATTATTAATATTTGCAATAGAGTGATAATTTAAAGTCAACATCCCCTATCACATCCCTATCGAACTACATGATCATTCATATGTTTTTCTTCTGCATTTCTACTCCCACAGTTCTTCCTCTGAATGTGGTTAGTTTTCTTTCTCATAAGTCCCTCAGAATTGTCCTGGATCATTGCATTGCTGCTAGTAGAGAAGTCTATTACACTGGATTGTACCATAGTGTGTCAGTCTCTGTGTATAAGGTTCTCTTGGTTCTGCTCCTTTCACTCTGCATCACTTCCTGGAGGTCGTTCCAGTTCACATGGGATTTCTCCAGTTCATCATTCGTTTCAGCACAATAGTATTCCATCACCATCAGATACCACAATTTGTTCAGTCATTCCCCAGTCAATGGACATCCCCTCATTTTCCAATTTTATGCCACCACAAAGAGCACAGTTATAAATATTACTGTACATGTCTTTTTCCTTATTATCTCTTTGGGGTATAAACCCAGCAGTGGTGTGGCTGGATCAAAGGGCAGGCAGTCTTTTAAAGCTTTGGTCTGTCACCTTTTAGCAGATCTCCCATTTTTACAAGAGGTTTTGGACTGACTAGTCACAGGTTTGGGCTGAGGATCAAAGTTTTGCTCTTGGCTGCTTCCTAGAAGTACTGAAGTCATGATTCCTTGTTTCTGAACTTAATTAAGACTTCAGCTGCTTTAATATCTCACACTCTTTAATGAGTTTACATAGTAGAAATAGTCTAATGAAACAGAATTTTGTAAGTGACCATGTTAAGTCTGGGAGCAGCCATGAAGAAGAGAATGAATTGAGGAGAGCATTCAGAAGAAGGGATGGCCTATCCAGGAGAGGACTCAAAAGGTCAAGATTGGTGCTTCTTCCCAATTTCCATATGTCTTAGCTCTGAGAAAATAAATCAGCTGTTGTAGACTGGGTAAAGACTGTTTTTGATATTCTATTGAGGATAAGAAAGAGAGAGAATTAGAATCCCAGAGGGTGTCAGACACATTTATTTTTAATAGGAGAATGTCTGAATAGACAGAGCTGTTTATTGATTGGCAAAGTATCCTTTCTTCTGGATCAACAGTAAAAAAGAGGAAGGGATTCTTCAAATGTTCTAAAATACAGATGATTGTGGGCCAAGTTGGGGAAGCTTTTTAAAAGGTGATGGAGATGTGATGTTTCCTATGGGATGAAAATCTGAGGCCACCTCATGACCTCTGTGAGCTTTTCTTTGAAGAGGTGAGGGTTTGTTATTTGGTTTGGTGTTTTGTTTTTAACATCACAGAAGCATAATATAAATTAAGTTTCTACTGTCTCATCCAATGTAGTATTTTAGATTAGAGATATCCTTTATGCCCAGACACTGAAGGTTACTAATGCCCTTAAAATTCTACTCCAAATAGAGAAATTCCATGAAGGACCATAGGGACTAAGTAGAAAGAACATTCTGTATTATAAATTTATAGGCATCCCTCAATTTCCCTGATTGCTACCTGGAAGGCCACAACTTCAGGGTTCTAAGGAACTAACCAGATATTACAGTTTTGGAATTAAGGGCACACATTCTTCTAATCTTTGGAGTTTTCTTTAGTCAGATTTGCTCTTGTTTGCACATTTCTTGTTGGCATTAGTTTCGATTTGATCCATTCTGATGGACCACACACTTAGGGAACAACATGTGGGTCTGGGTAAGGAAGAGGAGTATACCAAGTGCCAGTCAAGGTAATCTGGGTCTCCCATTTCTCATATCTCTCTCCTCTTCTGAATTGTGTAGAAATGAACTTAATTCTGCCCCTCTTTAGCAGATCTCCCATTTCTACAAGAGGCTTTGGACTGACCAGTCACAGGCTTGAGCTATATACCAAAGTTTTGCCCTTGCCTGCTTCCTAGAACTGCTTGAATCATTATTCTTTCTTTCTGAACTCAGTTAAGAATTCAGCTGGTCTAATATCTCATACTCTACACCAAGATAAGCACAAAATGGGTATATGATTTATGCATAAAGGTTGATTAAATAAGGAAATTAGGGCAGATGGAATAGTTTTCCTTTCAAATACATGGAGAAGAATTTATGACCAAACGAGAGCTAGAGAATATTAAAAGATATAAAATTAATAATTTTGACCATATTAAACTACAAAGTTTTTGTACAAACAAAACTAGTGCAGCCAAGATTAGAAGGGAAACGATACTGGGAAGAAATTTTTAGTACAAATTTCCATAATAAAGGTCTTTTTTCTCAAATGTGTAGGAAACTAAGTCAAATTTATAAGACATATAATTGACAAATGGCCAAAAAATATGAACAAGCAGTTTTTATTTTTTTTTTAATTTAAAAAAAAATTTTTTTATTTTTAAAACCCTCACCTTCCATCTTGGAGTCAGTACTGTGTATTGGCTCCAAGGCAGAAGAGCGGTAAGGGCTAGGCAATAGGGGTTAAGTGACTTGCCCAGGGTCACCCAGCTGGGAAGTGTTTGAGGCCAGATTTGAACCTAGGACCTCCCATCTCTAGGTCTGGCTCTCGTTCTACTGAGCTACCCAGCTGCCCCCCAACAAGAAGTTTTTAGATGAAGAAATCAAAGCCATTAATAATCCTATGAAAAATGTTCTAAATCTCTTTTGTTTAGAGAAATGAACATTAAAACAACTGTGAGGCACCACCTCACACCTATCAGATTGGCCAATATGGGAGTAAAGGAAAGTGGTGAATGTTGAGGGGAGGTGGCAAAATTGGGGTACTAATACATTGTTGGTAGAGCTGTGTGCTGATCCAACCATTTGGGAGGTTAATTTGGAACTCTGCCCAAAGGGCTGTAAAACTGCATAGCCTTTGAATAAGTAATACCACTACTAAGTCTGAATCCCAAAGAGATAAAAGAGGAGGAAGGACCTACTTGTACAAAAATATTTAGAGCAGCTCTTTTTTGTGGTTGCAAAGAATTGGAAATTGAAGGGATGTCCATCAATTGGGGAATAGCTGAACAAATTATCTTATGGTGATGAAGTACTACTGTGCTGTAAGGAATGATGGACAGGATGATGTCAGAAAGAGCTGGAATGATCTACATGAAATATTGCATAGAGGAAGCAGGAGAACATTGTACACAGTGACAGCAATATTGTGGGATGACCAGCTGTGAAAGACTTAGCTACTCTTAGCAATACCATGATCCAGGAAAATTGTGAAGGACTTAATTCAAAGAATACTACCCACCTCCAGAGAAAGAACTGCTGGAGTCAGATGCAGATGAAAGCACATTACTTTTCACTTTAGTTTATTTGGGTGTTTATTTGGGGGGTTGGTTTTATAAGATTATTCTCCTACAACAACGAACAGCATGAAAATGTTTTGCATGATATGTGTATAACCCAGATCAAGCTGCTCATCATCTCCAGAGTGGAGAAGGAAGGAGACGATTTGGATGTTATAACTTCAGAAAATGCATTTTGAAAAGTGTTATTACATGTAAACATGAAAATAAGACATAATCGGAAAAAAAGAATTTAAGTATTTCATAATAGATTAAGTTTAGAGGTCCAGGTCTCCTGCCTCCAGGAATTCTGCTCACCTGGAGGGCTTCAGGTCAAAGAAAGAGAGTTTTGGAACCTCTTACCTTTAACCAACAAACTATCTTTCAAGTATGTCTGGTTGGTTGTCCAGAAGTTGGGCTCCTGGACTCCAACAATGAGCTTTTCTTTAGTCCTGTGGGAAAGAGAGGGTTCCTTGCTAGCCCCCAATCACCAAACTCCTAAGCAACCACATTGGTCCCTGTACCTCAATTCTGAGCCAATCATTTTGTGCTGAATCCTATGATATCATTCACTCAGCTCTCTGTAGTCCCCTCTTTCTTTCTCTCTCCAGTTATTAGCTTCACAGCTCCTATGTTGGATGGGGGTGATGGGCACTCTGGTGAGATAGTAAGATAAGCACACATACCCCTGGTTCTGTCCAATTAAAGACCCACTATAAAGCTTAGACTCCCTTTGTTTATTTATTCAGAGTCAGAGATCTGCCTCAATTGGACCCTGACCCCTCTAAGTCTGAGTCAGGTGTCCTAACACTTTTGGTTTATTTATTCCGAGTGGGGTCCTGGCTCCTCTTTTCTGGCTTGGGAATTACCAATGGAGGCGCTCAAGGCTGACATTCCATCTGCTAAAATCCCACTACTTCTGACAATTTCCATTTTCAGTTCTTCAACCATTTTACACAATCTCTATGTTACTCTCTCCTAATCCAGATATACCAATTTTGTAACTTCTTTTTGCTGAGGATACTACCGGATTGCAAATTTCCTTCAGGTTCAGACATTCTAGGATCTCCGAATCCTCCCTGATCTAAAATCCAGGCTTCACTTTCCACTCCATTTTAGTACATTTAGAGGTAGGACTTCCTCTGCTAGCTAGAGAATTCTATTTCCTACACTCTCAGTCATTTTCAACATTCTCACCTAAATGGTAGTGGGAAGCCCTGAAAATCAGTGTGAGGAGGACATTTGAAAAAGGAGATTGTGATTAGGGCCGAAGCAACACCATCTATAATTTATCGAGGTAAATTTTTTCAGTTTTTATGAAATGGATTATTAGGGAAGTGGACATTGCCTTCCTGACAGAGATTTGGAAAAATAATTGACGAGATGTAGAAATCCTGGCTAGATAATCCCTTGGCGTTTTTGTCCACAAATTCTCTACATTCGTTATTATTAAGTCATATTAATAGAAGTCTTTACCTAAGAAGGAGCTGCAGGAAGTTGCTTTTGAATGCAGAAGGTTTTGCAGTCAAGGGGCATTCTAGTTAGCCAAAATATACTCAGTACTTTCTTAAAACTTTTACAAAGGCATCATGGGTCAGGAGGTAACATTTTTTAAAGGTGCATCTCCATCTAATTCAAATAAACTTGGAATAAATGACTGATATCATATTTTAAAATCTACCTTCCTTTTTATATTTTAACAGAACTGGTCAATATTTTCTTCCACTAAAAAATATATATATGTGTGTGTGTGTGTGTGTGTGTGTGTGTGTGTGTGTGTGTGTGTGTNTATATATGTGTGTGTGTGTGTGTGTGTGTGTGTGTGTGTGTGTGTGTGTGTGTGTGTATGAAAACAAATCATTTTCATTGGTGATAGTTTCCATTCTTGGGCCCCTTCCAGAGCAGATGACTTACATTCTCAGGGCACTCCCACTTGCTATTTATCTGTGATTGGGACACTCCAGATTCTGATCTTTTGGGTTCTAATGGTCACCTTTGCTCTTATCTGTCCTCTATGGGCTTCTCATTCTCTTCTCCATGGCTGCTTCAAGACCTGGTATTCTGGGTTCTAAAATCCTACTGGTTCTTACCTGTCAATTTCTATACACAGGTTCTGAAACTGAGGCACTTTCTCAGTTCCAAAGTCCTTTCTAACTCGAATATTGAGGTTCTAAAGCCTCTTCTATTCTAGTATTCTGGATTTGGTCTTTTCCTTTGGCTCTGATATACTGGGGTCTCACCATGTGATATACATGTGCCTCACCAGACCTGATATTCTGGCTTCTCTGTCTTGCCCAAGTTCTGACATTCATATTGCAACTTCTGTCCTAGATGGTAAAGACTGCATTTTATGTGCCCTGCCCCTTCCAATATTCTTTCTTGAAAATCATCCTGAAACCCAGATATGCCAGTTTCTAGCCACAACTTCTTTGGACTTCCAACACTTCTTTTATTCTTTTAAGTTTTGTAATTTTATTAATATCAATGTCCTTCCCTTCTGCTTTCTCATTACAATGACTTCAGAGCCCAAATTACATTCCCTTTCATTCCAGAGACCTAACACTGTTGCCCCTCCCAAAAAGAAGAATATCAATACTTCTCTTACCTTATGAAGGGATGACAGAGCATCATCAATTTTTCTTTCCTTTCCTTTAACAATTATTTTCAGAAAAATGAGGCACTGTCTTCTCACCTGTGTCTTTGAAGCCTTGAGTTTTCATCCGAGTGATCACTGCTCTACTGATATAAAATAGATTGATAAAATGATCAAACTCTTCCCCTCAATATTATGGCCCTTTCTTGTTTAAATTATCTGGTCCTTCCCCATATTTGAGCCCACTGAGCAAGTATCCAAGAAACTTTCTTGCCAGAGATAATATTCTATGTCTAAAGCTGAAGACTTACCATCTCATTGGACATTGAGCTCTGATATTCTCTGTCTTTAAGGCTAGTCTGACCTCTGATATTCTGGGTTCTAAAGGATCTCCTAGCTGTAATGATCACTGTTTTAAATGCACTCCCACTTCTGCCATTCTCTGCTCCAAGGCTCTTCTTGCACTGACCTTCTCTGTCCCTGTGTCCCACTGATTGTTCTGAGGGCTTTGGACTTCTCTCACTTGCTCCCTTGTAAGGTCCCTCTGAAAGTTCTTGGGCCAGGTTCCAGAACCTCATTCTGATTTGGAAATTCCACACAATTCAGACAATCCCTGTTATAAGTTCTAAGAACCTCCTGGTTCTGATAGTCTGACTTCTATGTACATTCCAGTTTCTGACATTCAAAATTGTCACTGTCCTACCCTCTTGTTTGCTGCCATATGCCACCCTCTCTCCCACCCAAGCATTTCCTTCAATGGGAACCTGATTATTCTCTTACAGAAATGAACATGATGCATGATGATACCTGTATAACCCAGACAGAGCTGCTTGCCAGCTCCAGAAGTGGGGAGGGAGATAATTTGGCCATATAACTTTGGAAAACTTATATGGAAATTTGTTATTACATGTAACTGGCAAAAATAAAATATCATAATAAAAATGAGTAAAATTTTAAGGTCTTTTATGGTAAAGACCTTTTAAGTATAAGGATTACAGCCATAATCCATAGATTAATGTGTTATGTTAAGTCGTCTTCTATGTGCTCGGCTACCTCTCCTCTTCCGCGTGGCTACCCCAAAGGCTCCCATTCTCTGCACTCAAATCTTCCTGCTTCTGATAGTTTCCAATCTGAGCCCCTGAACATCTCCCCTTCTCTCTGCTCTAGACCCTCTAAGCACTGACATTCCAGCTTCTATAGTCTCACCAAGGGCAGGGTTTGGGATTTGAAATTTCCCTCATTATAGACATTCTAGGTTCTAAGTGCTCTCCTCAATCTAAACTTCTGGATCCTAAATTGTTCATTTAATATTCTTTTTTTTAAACATTTATTAATATTCATTTTTAACATGGTTACATGATTCATGCTCCTACTTTCCCCTTCACCCCCGCACTCCCTCCACCCATGGCCGATGCACATTTCCACAGGTTTTATCATGTGTCATCAATCAAGACCTATTTCCAAATTGTTGATAGTTGCATTGGTGTGGTAGTTTAGAGTCTACATCCCCAATCATGTCCACCTCAACCCATGTGTTTAAGTAGTTGTTTTTCTTCTATGTTTCCTCTCCTGCAGTCCTTCCTCTGAATGTGGGTAATATTCTTTACCATAAATCATTCAGAACTGTCCTGGGTCATTGCATTGCTGCTAGTACAGATGTCCATTACATTCGATTTTACCATAGTATATCAGTCTCTGTGTACAATGTTCTTCTGGCTCTGCTCCTTTCACTCTGCATCAATTCCTGGAGGTCTTTCCAGTTCACCTGGAATTCCTCCACTTTATTATTCCTTTGAGCACAATAGTATTCCATCACCAGCATATACCACAATTTGTTCAGCCATTCCCCAATTGAAGGACATACCCTCCTTTTCCAGTTCTTTGCCACCACAAAAAGCACAGCTATAAATTCTTTCGTACAAGTCTGTTTATCTATGATCTCTTTGGGGTACAAACCCAGCAATGGTATGGCTGGATCAAAGGGCAGGTATTCTTTTATAGCCCTTTGAGCATAGTTCCAAATTGCCAGCCAGAATGGTTGGATCAGTTCACAACTCCACCAGCAATGCATTAGTGTCCCAATTTTGCCACATCCCCTCCAGCATTCATTACTCTCCCCTTCTTTCATTTTAGCCAATCTGCTAGGTGTGAGGTGATACCTCAGAGTTGTTTTGATTTGCATTTCTCTAATT
>NC_058136.1:70373359-70386189 GCF_016433145.1 Gracilinanus agilis | reverse complement strand
TTGCAAAAGGTACCCTTCCCAAACCCCGGGGGTTCACCTCAAGCCCCCCACAACAATGTCATATCAAAAATCTACCTTCCTTTTTATATTTTAAATAGATTTGGCTAATATTGTGTTTTACTATATGTATATATATACATATATTATATATATATATATATAATATATGTATATATATGAAAACAAATCCTTTTCATTGATGATATTTTCCATTCTAAGGCCCGTTCCAGAGCTGATGACCTATATTCCCAAAGCACTCCCATTTTTGCTATATCAGTGATTGGGACACTCCAAGTTCTGATCTTTTAGGTCCTAATAGTCACCTTTGCTCTCATCTGCCTTCTAAGAGCTCCTCATTCTCTTCTCCATGGCTGCTTCTGGGCCTGACATTGTGTGTGCTAAAATCCACTTCTTCTCACCATTTCTATGTTCTGTCTCTGAATTCCAGCTACTTTCTGTGTTCTAAAGTCCCTTCTAAGTCTAATATTGAGGTTCTAAAACCTCTTCCATTCGGCTATTCTCAATTTAATATTTTGCTCAAGTTCTGATAGTCTGTTTTCTACATGTCCTCAGGAATCTGATATTCTGGTTTCTCTGTCCTATCTAAGTTCTGACATTCAGACTGTGACTTCTGTCCTAGGTGGTAAAGTTTATATTTGATGTTTCCTGCCACCTCCAATATTCTATTTTGAAAATCTTCTTTAATCTCGGATAAAGTCACAACTTCCTTGGACCTCCAAGAGTTCTTTTATTCTTTTAAGTTTTGCAGTTCGGTTGAACTCTGTGTACTTCCTTTCAGCTTTATCGTTATAATGACTTCAAAGCCAAAATCAAGTTTCTTCTAATTCCAAAGACTCAACACTGCTTCCCCCCCAAATAAGAATATCAATACTTCCCTTACCTTGTGAAATGACTACATAGTATCATAATTTTTTTTCTTTTCTTTCATTTAAAATTATTTTTAGGTAAACGAGGCACTCTTCTTTTACCTTGCAAAATTTTCTGGATCTTTGAAGCCCTGGTTTTCATTCAAATGATCTTCACTCTGTTGATATAAAATATATTGATATAATGATTGAACTTTTCCCCTAAGTATAAAGACTTCTTATCTATTTAATTATCTGGTTCTTTCTCATATTTTAGCCCACTGAATATGTAATCAAGAAACCTCTCTTCCAGAGACAATATAGCTTTAAAAATCCTTACCTTGCATTTTGGAATCAATACTAAGTATTGGTTCCAATGCGGAAGAATGGTAAGGGCTTGGCAACGAGGGTTAAGTGACTAGCCCAGGGTCACAAAGCTAGGAAAAGTCTGAGGTCAGATCTGAACCTTGGAACTCCCATCTCTAGGGCTGTCTCTCTATCTACTGAGCACCTAGCTGCCTTCAGAGTTAATATTTTGCAAACAGAGCTGAAGATTTACCATTTCATGGCATACCCAGCTCTGACATTCTTTGCCTCTAAGTCCACTCTGACTTCTGACATTGTGGGTTCTAAAGGATCTTCTAAGTCCAATGATCTCTATTTTAATTGTTTTGGAAAGTCTGTCATTCTCTGCTCCATGACTCTTCCCAATCCTGACCTCTGTCTCAGGGTCCCATTTGTTCTGGATATTCCTTTTCTCAGGCTCTGGACATCTCTTACCTGCTGCCTTCTAAGGTCCCTCTGAATGCAATTAGGACATGTTCTTGCGCCCCATCTTGATTTGGAAATTCTATGAATCTCAGAAAATTCCCATTTTAGTGACCCCCACCCTGGCTCTGACACTCTAATTCCTGTGTATATGTTAATTTCTGATATTCAGAGTCCAGAAAGTCCTAATAGCTCTATGCTGCCCTAAGCCAAGGTCTCTCTTATCTCCAAACTTCTCCTTTAAAGACAATCTTGAAGCCCAGATACTCAATGTTCTAAGGAAGCTCCCACTTCTGACATGTTATGTTCTAAGGCCTTAAGATGATATAAGTTATTTTTATAACATTACATGTGCTTAACCAATATGAAGATTTCTCAGCAGAAGTGGCATGCCTTTCAATTTGGGCACATAACACTTTATTTATAAAAAATACACTATAATTATTATGATTATTGTTGATGTTGAGAGCAGACTTCATCAACGCTAAAAGGTATGGAATGGAATCCTTTTTGGTATGAGTTTGGGTTTTAATCCTACCCTTTTGGCTATGTGGTTATGGAGATGAGATTTATTATTTTTTTATTTTTTAACCCTTAACTTCTGCGTATTGGCTCTTAGGTGGAAGAGTGGTAAGGGTGGGCAATGGGGGTCAAGTGACTTGCCCAGGGTCACACGGCTGGGAAGTGTCTGAGGCCGGATTTGAACCCGGGACCTCCCGTCTCTAGGCCTGACTCTCCATCCACTGAGCTACCCAGCTGCCCCCATGAGATTTATTTTTAAAGCATCAACACTTGGCTAAGGTATATTAAACAGGAATAAATTATTAATTTCAGATGAAAATGATGAGGAGATTATTTTTACCAGTCAAAAAAGAGACCCAGTTTTTTCAGGATAATCTTTTTTTTAGTGGTTAAAAGATGTATGTGTATGTTTTTTTAGTATCAGCACTTCAATATAAATTAAAATGGAATACACAACTGATCTCATAGGAAAACTCAAGCCTTGTTTCTTAAATTACCTAGCACTGACTAATAAGAATATATGAAAATAATTCCTGGCCATTTATGATATTTTCCATTCTTAAGTAGCCTTCCAGAGCAAATGATTTCAGTTCTCTCAGCTCTCCCAGCAACTGCCTATAAAATTTTTCCTGGTACATCTGGTCTGATCTTTTGTGTTCTAAAGCCCGTCCTTGCTCTGATATCCCTTCTCTTAAGTGCTCTCCTAAACCACTAGTTCTCTGCTCCCTGGCTACTCCCAGCTCTGACATCCTATGGACTAATATCCCATGCTGTCTGACAATTTGGAGTCTTAGCTCCTGATCAGCTCTCACTTGTCTGTTCTAGTCCTTCCCAACACTGATGTTCTACTTTCTACAACCACATCCAACTCAGGATTCTAGATCTGAAATATCCCTCATGTGGCATACCAGGTATATTATCATTTTGAAAGTCTTATTGATGCATGGTTATTGTAAACTATCTGCTCAAGTATCACGCTCATGGCTATTTTATTTCTGGATCATTGTATGTAATTGGCACTCAAACCAAATGCTTAAGAGAATTCCTGCGCAGAGACAAGTGGTCCTAGCTAACACTTTATTAGACCACATTCCTTTACAGCTCACGTGTTTGATTAACTTCCTCCTCTTTGATCATGTGATTGGCTATTGAGCCAATGTTAAATCCTACACCATGTCACATGTTCATTAGCTACCTCCCATTCCACATTCCTTGATACCTCAATAAATGTTTGGGAACATGTGCAACTCTCCCTCTCTACCACCATCAGAAGAGCGAGCATGCTGAATCCCATATTCCTGAAGCCATTGTCTCTGAGTCTTGTTTCCTTTGTTGCGTACTCTCTCTTTCTCTCTTTCTATTTTCTTCACTCATCCTCCCTCAGTTTCCAATTCTCCTTCTCAGGTGTCCACCCACGAATATATTAATGTGTGGACACAGACAAGTACACTTCAAGTTCAGACATTCTAAGTTCTAAGAGTCTTTCTTAATAAAAAAAAAATCTGGCTTCATTTTCAACTCAAAACTGACCAGTCAGGGGCACCTGGGTAGCTCAGTGGATTGAGAGCCAGGCCTAAAGACGGGAGGTCCTGGGTTCAAATCTGACCTCAGCCACTTCCCAGCTGTGTGACCCTGGGCAAGTCACTTGACCCCCATTGCCTACCCTTACCACTCTTCCACCTATAAGTCAATACACAGAAGTTAAGGGTTTAAAAAAAAATTTAAAAAAAAAAACTGACCAGTCAGCTAGGAAATTCTGTATTCTAAGCTCTAGGCCACCTCCAATGTAATTCCTTAGAAGTTACGTGATAGTCAGTGTTCTAAGGATTTTCCAAGGCCTAATATTTATGGTAAAGGCTGTCCTCTCCAATGATCTATAAGCTTTAATAAAAACCTTTTAATTTTTTTTTTGGATAATTATGGCACATAGATTTTACAGCTTATATGGCACATGAAATTTTAAAAAAGAACTTGTAGTATCCCTTATAACTCCTCTGAACATGAAATCTTGTTTTTATTTATTAAAAATCAACTTTCATTATCATTGGTAGTAATATAAATTTCAGTTTTTACCAAAGAACTGTATAGAATTACACTTATCTGAGGTATAGGTTTTGTGTGACTTCTTTCAGCCAAACAACAAAATAGACACTAGTCATCATACCCTTTTGACTATGTGGTTGAGGATGTGAATTTTTAATTTTTTTGAAGTTTTGTTATTGTATAATTTAATTTAAATTTGAACAAATGATTGATTCCCAATGAAAGATCTACCTTCCGTCTTATAAATTACTTAGAACTGGCCAATATTATGGCCACAGAAAATATATATGAAAATAATTCCTTGACATTTATATTATTTTTTGTTCAGAGGACTTTTTCAAACCAGATGGTTTATGACAGTGATGGTCAAACTACGGCCCGCAGGCCAGATGGAGCCCCCTGAAATGTTCTATCCAGCTGCAAGACATTCTTCCTAATCTGACGAATACAACGAGTAGGATATGATACAATGAAACTTGGAAAGAGTTGCCTTAGAAACAGACTGACAGAGGAGCATTTCCTTTCCTTTGGCCCCCTCTTTCAAAAGTTGGCCCATCACTGGTTTTTGACCATGTTGGCAAACCTATGGCTGCTCCCCTTCCCCTCTCCACCATGCCTGAGGACATTCCTCACTTTACCCTCCCCTCTGTCCAGCAGTCCAGTGGGAACACTTCCTCCCTCCCCTGTCTGGGATAAGGGTAGGGGTAGCTCACATGTGGTATGAGGGTGAAGTTTGGGCACTTGGTCTCTAAAAGGTTCGCCATCACTGGTCTATGATCTCTAAGCCTTCCCAGCAATGGCCTATGGCAGCTCTCAGGACACACCAGGTCAGGCCTTTTTTTCTTCTAGGAGCTCTCTCCTTGCCCTGATAACCCTTGTTCTAAGTCCTCTCCTAAGTATCTCATCCTCTTCTCCATGGCTACCTCTCTGCCCTGACATTGTGTGCTTAAAGCTGGCAGGGCCTTTGGCATCAATTAGTCCAGTCACGTCACTGTAGAGACAAGAAAGTCGGCCCAGAGAAGTTGTGGGATTGCTATAGGCCTCAAAATCATTGGCATTAGTAAGACCTATAGGCAACATAATAAGAAATCAATAAAAACTTCACTAAATATATTTTAGTGAATGTATTATGTTAATATATTAGTGTATAAAATATATTTTATAATATACATATTATAAATCACATGGGACAGGACTTATGCCTCAAAATCATTGCATTAGTAAGACTTCTATGCAGTATAATAAGAAATCAATTTTTAAAACTTAATTAAAAAACACATAAATGATAGGATCGTGTTCTTCAGATAAAAAAATGTCCTATCTTGGACGATCCTTAGAACCCTAAATGTTGGGGCTGCCAGGTACCATTCAAGGGACCAAGCAGGAAGTGGCTGGGAGCTTTAATACAGAATGTTCTTGCTGAACTCTAAGCTCTACCTCTCAATGCCCCATTTTGGAGGAGAATGAGAGTCTAGGTGCTCCTGAGAACATAACGCCTGCTTGATTTTGGGGGGGGGGAGCAAATTCTCTCTATTCAGTAACATTTCTCCACATACTCCCCCTTTAAAATAAAGATCAAGGGGGCAACTGGGTAGCTCAGTGGATTGAGAGCCAGGCCTAGAGACGGGAGGTCCTGGGTTCAAAACTGGCCTCAGACACTTCCCAGCTGTGTGACCCTGGGCAAGTCACTTGACCCCCATGGCCTACCCTTCCCACTCTTCTGCCTTGGAGCCAATACACAGTATTGACTCTAAGAGGAAGGTGAGGGTTTAAAAAAACCCCATCAATACAAAGCTATTGACAAAGATGGCATGACTTAGCAATCCTGAATCTGCTGGCAGCATCTCATTGTCATCCTCTCATCGCTGTGAAATGAGCAAACTCATGGCTGAAATAAAACTTCATTTGTTTCACATGAAAAAAAAAATCATAACAATAAAGGGGAAGCGAGCCTTCTACTGTCATTTGGAAACAAACAGACACGCACAAAAGATCAGGCACAGCTGAGCATCTAAACCAAATTAGCCCAAACTGGCGTCCTTGGCCTGGAGAGAAGCTTCGCATGTCACAAACCAAAGCCAACTCGATTTTCCACCAAGAGGAAAATGCTCAAATGCTGGTAAGCCTGGTTTTTGGCAAGCCTCTTGCACTGCCGCATGGGGCCAGAAGATGGCAGTAGATCTGCATCACATTTTGAAAATATCGCCTTTTGCTCACATTTTTAAATTCTCCCCCATCTGGCATCCAGGAATCTTTAACTTAGAACCCTGGGAGAATTCCTCTCCTGCCCCCCTTCTTTTCTTATTGTAAATCCAGGAGAGGGAACACTTTGCCAACCAACGAATAACAATGTCTGTCCAATGACAATACCTCCCATTTAAAGAGGCATCAGAAAAATAAAGGGCTCAGGCTCCGCTTGGGATTTGAATTCTCTCTATTCATTATCCTGACTAGGAATCTCAATAGCAGGCCTTACCAAAGAAGGGACAGCATGGAATCTCTTTTGTTCCCTGTGCAGGTGTTTTGGGATTCTTTTTTTCTTTTTTTTTTTTTTTTTTTGAGGTTTAGTTTTTGGCTAGTCAAAAATACAGAAAAATCTCCCCCAAACTTGTTGGGGATTGACTGGAAGGTGTGAGCAATAGGTTTGGGTTTTGGCTTTTCATTTCTTTTCTGTATCGCTGATACATAATATAAATTGTATCAGAATGAATGAATGAATGAATGAATGATCTCAAACAGAAAAAAAAAATCTATCTTCTTATTTTTAAAATTAGGTAGAGTAAAACCCAGTGGAATTGTGGGTCTGCTAAGGGGGGAGGGAAGGAGGTTTGGGGAGGGGGAAAGAACATGAAATATGTAACTAGGAGAAAATATTCAAAATAAAAATTAAAAACAATTTAGGTAATAAAGACCAATAACTGGGCGACCCGAGCATAGAGATGAAAATCAATTCTTAGCAATGTGAGCTTTTCCACTCTAAGAACCATTGCAGAATAGACAGTTTCTATTCCATACTCTGGGGGCAGCTGGGTGACTCAGTGGATTGAGAGCCAGGCCTAGAGACTGGAGGTCCTAGGTTCAAGTCCGGCCTCGGACACTTCCAGCTGTGTGACCTTGGGCAAGTCACTTGACCCCTATCGCCCACCCTTACCACTCCTGGGCCAAGGACGGTCCCTAGCCCAGATGAAAAAGAAGGAGGGTTGGGCGTGGGGCTAGCAACCCCACCCTGTAAAAAAAAAAACTACATCTGCTAAAGAAACTGCAACCTAAAGTAGGGGCAGCTGGGCTAGCTCAGTGGATTGAGAGCCAGGCCTAGAGACGAAAGGTCCTAGGTTCAAATCCGGGCTCAGACACTTCCCAGCTGGGTGACCCTGAGCGACTGCGTGACCCATTGCCTACTGGTTGTGGCCCTATTCTCCTAGAATGGAGTCCCAGGATAAAAAAAAAATTCCGTACTCTAAGATAGCTCTCCTCTCTCTAATATTTCTACTCCTGAATGCTCACCTGCTTCTCTCATCCTCTTTTCCATGGCTCCTCCACGTGCTGTCATTCTATGGTAACATCCCCTTCTTCGGATAATACCCATTCTCTCCCCACTCTCAGTGTGAGGCCCTCCTATTGGCATGGGCACTGTGCAGAGATGGCAGGGACTCTGCACCCCTTAACTCGGGCAGGCTGTGAACAGGGAAACTCCCTTCCCCCTTCCTGCCCTTGTGACTCTCCAGGCAAAGACCATCATCCTTGGACCATCCTTTAGGTTGAGATAGACAAAAGAGATACCTACACCTCCCGGACACACCTGGATAGCCTAAACCCTGAGGGTCTCGGCACCCACTGAATGCCTGAGTGCAAGGAGTCACTGGGAAGAAGATAAAAAGCTGAGAACTGGGGGGCTGGGGGGGGGCAGCCTCCCATGGCTGCTCCACTCATGCTGTCTTGCTGGCCATTAATCCTATCTTACTAATAAATCTTCCTTTTTACTTTTAAGCTAAGTTTGGAGTCCTCATTCCTGAGAAAGGTTTCCTTCCCGAACCCAGGGGTTCCCCCATTTGCACCCCTAAAACACTATGACTTCCTTTCCAGCTTCCACACCTTATCCACTTCAGGATTCTGGATTCCATGTTTCCTTCTATCCAGGTTCTATCTGTGCTCTCCAATCTAATACTTTGGCTTCACTTTCCATTCAAAATGGAGACATTCAGAAGGAGGACTTGACTCTGAGCTAGAAAATTCTGAATTGTAACTCTAGTCCAACTATCAATAATATGGAATTAGGTCTTAACCGAGGATACGTGTAAAACCCAGGGGAATTGTGGGTCAGCTAAGGGGGGTTAGGAGGGCTTGGGGGAGGGGGAAAGAACGTGAAACATGGAACTAAGAGAAAATATTCAAAATAAAAATAAAAAAAATGAAAACAACTAAAAAAAGAAAATTCTGAATTGTAAATACTTCTTTGAAATGTACTATGCACTTGCAATCCCAGACATTCAGGTTTTGAGGCGACGCCCTCCAATCCTCTATAGGATTTTTCAATTTTATTAATATTATTATTCCTATTAATTTAATGCACAGGTGCATTACTGATATCCTGACTTTATAATCAAAGTTGCCAGTCCTCATTCTATCACGCCTTTTTGTCCAAAAAAGACTCTACATTCATTATCGTGAATACGAATATCAAGAAAGAGAGGTGAGGAATTGCATTGTGTCACTGTGTAGGTTATGAGGGTCATCGAGGATTCTTTGGAGTAATAAAAACCCAGACAGTTACTCTCGTGATGCTCTTTAGCACTGTGCTTAAAGATGTGAATTTTCTCAAAGTCTAACCAATACATAATGTGAATTCCATAAGGATAAATGTTTGATCACATGCGGAAAACTATACATTTTCTTTGTTTCTTCATTTTCTTTGAGATGGACGTCAAAAATATGTGACCACACACTTGCCAGCTGGGTGACCCTGGGCAAGTCACTTGACCCCCATTGCCCACCCTTACTGCTCTTCCACCAAGAGCCAATACACAGAAGTTAAGGGTTTTTTTAAAAAAAAAAAAAGAATATGTGACCATGAATCTGCCAATCTGTTTGAGATCTTTTCCAATCTAAGGTCCCTTTTAGGATCCTCCCAGGTATGGAATAGGGAAGTTCTGAGGGCACTACAGGTCTGACCTTTTGTGGTCTAAGGGCTCTTTTTGCTCTGATATACCTTCTTCTAAGTGTTCTTCTGCTTCTCTCATTCTCTCCTTCATGGCTACTCCCAGGCCTGAAACTCTGTGTGCTAAAATCCCACTAGTTTAATCATTTGCATTCTCAGCCACTGAACATCTCCTACTTTCTCTGTTCTAGGCTCTTTCCACAGTGACATTCCAGCTTCTAAAGCCTAATGTAAATCCAGATTTTGGATTAGAAATGTTCTTCGATCTCAGATGTTCTGGATTCTAAGTGATCTAATATTCTGGTGTCCCTTTCCACTCCAGCATTGGAACATTCAGAGGCAGGACTTAACTCCTAGCTAGGACATTTGGTATCCCAGAGCTCTCAGTTACTTCCAGTCTTTCCAATGACCATTACCTAGAAGCCAAGTCCTTTAGTGTTCTAAGGACCACACAGTTTTGGTTCTAAATAAGTCCTTGCCATTTATGAGATTCTCCTTTCTAGGGCCCCTCCCAAAGCTTATCATTCATGTTCTCAGAGAGTTCCCAGCAATCACAAGGGGTGGTTTGTAGCACATGCAAAGATCTGACCTTTTTCAAACCTGGCCTCAGCCACTTCCCAGCTGTGTGACCCTGGACAAGTCACTTGACCCCCATTGCCCACCTTTACCAATCTTCCACCTATGAGACAATACACCAAAGTACAAGGGTTAAAAAAAAAAAAGATCTGACCTTTGGTATTCCAAATATTTTTCTTTGCTCTGATATTTCCACTCCAAAGTGAGACTTATTGCCTACCTAGGGAATTTTCTGTTCTAACTCTTGGTCATCTCCATCCTGCAGCTGAAAATTTCTATTCTCTGCCCCCAAGAACACCTCCCACAATCTCTCTCCCCTTAAATGGGACTAAACAGACCGACATTAAGTGTGCTAAAGACCTTCTGAGACATGCTATTTTTGCTTCTAAAGATACACCATACTGTGGTCTATAAAACTGATATTTTTAATTTTAAAATTTTTATTTAACGAATTAAATTTAGAACATTTTTCCATGGTTATAGGATTCATGTTCTATCCCTCCCCTTCTCCCACCCCCTCCCATAGCCAAATAGCAATTCCACTGGGTTTTACATGTGTCATTGATCAAGACCTATTTCCATATTGTTGATATTTGCGCTAGGGTGCTCATTTTGAGTCAATATCTCTAATTATATCCCCATCGGCCCATGTGATCAGGCAGTTGTTTTCCTTCTGTGTTTCTACTCCCACAGTTCTTCCTCTGGATGTGGATAGTGTTCTTTCTCATAGGTCCCTCATAGTTGTCCTGGATCATTGCATCGTTGCTAGTAGAAAAGTCCGTTACATTCAATTTATAAAATTGATTTTTAAAAGTTATTTTCAATAGATTTTTATTACATTGGCCTTATTGATGCCATGATTTGGAAACATTACCTCTGTCTTTTCATGAGTGTTCAAGAATTAACACCTTGATTCTATTTAATCCCAAATACTCTATATCCATGACTATTAATAATAATGTCTTTTTAAAAGAAGGGTCTTCATGGAATTAAATTTGCTTTGCTGTTCCAGTACCTTAGCTTGTTTGGAGATTTTTCAGTTAGCCAAAAAATAGTCAGTACTTTCACCAAAGCATTCTGGCTGTGAGGTAGAGCACGTGAGATTTTTTTATTATTGTTTCTAAGCTTCATTAAGGTGTAATATGAATGAAATTGAAATAAAAGATCGACCTACAGAAATTTGAAATTCTCCTTCTTTTCTTTCTTCATTTACACAGAATCAGCAAATATTATTGCCTACTACTAAAATATACTTAAATTAATGGTAGAAATTTCTGACATTTTGCATTCAAAATCACAATCCAAAGAAGACAATATATGTTTTCAGAGTCCTCAAACCTAGGGCACATGAAAATTTTGAGGACTCTCTAGTCCTGACATTTTGTGTTCTCTCCTTGACCTCATATTCCTGGTTCCAAATGCCCTCCTCTATCTTGGATACTCTTATCTCAGATCTAAAATTGTATGTGCTAAAATCCTATTGCTCTAGGCAATTTCCCTAGTCAGTCTCAGAACATCTCCCACTCTCTCTGTTCTAGACCCTCACAATTCTAATCTTGCAAATTCCATAGTCTCTTCTACCTCATGACAAGGAATTTGAAATGTCCTTCAAGCTCATACATTATAGGTTCCATGAGTGGCATGAGATTCAGGGATTCCCTGAACACCCCCAAATCCCAGAGGTATTTATTCCAGGACAATAGAACGCAAGAAATTCCTTTTTTCCTTGCATTCTTGTAGTGCTGAGGAAAAGGTGACCCTGGGCATCAGAAACCTACGAAAAAGGAAGAATCTTGAAACAAATGTTCCCCTTGGACTCTCCCCTAAAATGTTTGATGAACACAGATATGTACCTCCCAAGTCTACTCTGATAAGGTTTGGGTTGTATCTGAGATATCTAATCATCCCCTTGATTACACAGGTCATCCCTCGTGTCTTCAGGACACAAAACATCATGCCTGGTTACATAGTAACGTCACCCTATCAAGCCATCTCTGGTCCTGTAATCCCTGTTGTCAAAGGGTATAAGAAGCCCAGACCCCATCTCCTCTAGGATGCAGTGTTTTCCCCTGCACTCCCCTCCCTGTCATTCACCTTGCATTCAACTTAATAAATCTCTCGACTTTTAAGCTAATTATTAGAGCCTGTCATTCCTGATGAGAGAACTCTTCCGGGTCTAGGTTTGCTCTTCAGCTCTCCCACAACATAAGCAAATCCCTCGAACCCCATCTAATGATCCCTCTAAATTCTCTCACAAAATCTGGACATATAAAGGCAGGAGTTCTTAGCTAAGAAATTGGTGTTCTAAGCCCCTCCCACTTCTGAAGTACCCTGTTCTAAGGCCCCTCCCAGTTCTGACACTCCTTGTTCTGATGCCCCTCCCAGCTCTGACACTCCCTGTTCTGAGGCCCCTCCCACCTCTGACACTCCCTGTTCTGAGGCCCCTCCCACCTCTGACACTCCCTGTTCTAAGGCCCCTCCCAGCTTTGATATTCTCTTTTCTATGGTGCCTCCCAGCTTTGATATTCTGTATTCTAAGGCCCCTTCTACCTGTTTTCTAAGCTTAGCCACTCCCCCGACACACCCTGTTCTAAGGCCCCTCCCACCTCTGACACTCCTTCTAAGACCCCTCCCACATTTGACAATCCCTATTCTAAGCCCCTCCTATCACTGACATTCTATATTCTAAGCCCCCTCCCAGCTCTGACAATCTGTGTTCTAAGGCCCCTCCCTGCTGATACATTATGTATTCTAAGGGCCCTCTCAGCTCTGACCCTGCTTAGCAGCTCTGGCTTCTAAGGCTGTACCCTCCTCTTATCAACAAGGATTAGAATTTTTAGTTTCAGAATGATTACAATGCACATGCATCATATATATATATATATATATATATATATATA